>NW_022630995.1:102898513-102916223 GCF_010015895.1 Lontra canadensis | reverse complement strand
GTGAATGGAACTAGAGGGAAATAAGTCAATCAGAGAAAGACAACTATGATATAATCTCCCTGATATGTGGAACTCGAGAAGCAACATGGGGGGCTTGGTGGGTAGGAAAGGAATAAATGAAACAAGATGGAATCAGGAGGGAGACAAACCATAAGAGATTCTGAATCTCACAAAACAAACTGAGGGTTGCCGGGGGGAGGGGGTTAGGGAAAGAGTGGTTGGGTTATGGACATTGGGGAAGGTATGTGAGTGCTGTGAAGTGTGTAAACCTGGCAATTCACAGACCTTTGCCCCTGGGGCTAATAATACAGTATATATGTTAATAAAAAAAGTTATATAAAAAATGAAAAGAGTGGGAATAGTGGGAATGAATTAAAAATATAAGCTGTATGTATGAAAAAAAAAAAAAGAAAATTTCTTGTAGACCCTATCCCAAGAGTCTCTTACAGATCTTTTGTTAGGAAACTACTCTCAGTAATGGTTTTCCTTGGTTTTTAGCAGGTTTGGCGTGTTGCCCAACTGTGCTATGGTATTCCTTTTTCTGCTCTTAGTGCTGTCTATAGCAAACAGTGTGGAGGTGGGAGGGACGTTTTGAATCTGAGGCTGCATTTCTCTCTGGAATAAGAATGGAAAGCCATTTACTTATTTATCTAACCATTAGACAAACACTGAGCCGACATTTATTTATTTATTTATTTGACAGACAGAGTTCAGTAGGCAGAGAGAGTGAGAGGAGGAAGCAGGCTCCCTGCTGAGTAGACATCCTGATGCAGGGCTTAATCCCAGGACCCTGGGACCATGACCTGAGCAGGAGGCAGATGCTTTAACCACCCAGGTGCCCCAGATAGTTATATTTAGAAAGCACTTTTGTAGGCACTGTGGGACATAAAAGACAATCATCTATAAGAAGAATCCCAGAAGTGTTATTCATATTTGTTACTTAAAAACCAGAGATTCCAAATGTTAAAAAGATAGAATAATATTACTTATAATTGTTTATACTGAATGACATATGTTATGTAGAAATTCCTTGTAAGTTGAAAAATATCCTTCAAATGTTATTTTTATTTTTATCTTGAGGTTGGGAAACCCCAGCCAGTGAAGATCACAATAAGCAAAGGAGACATGAGACTTTCATATAAGAAATCGGATTTATAAAGTCAAAGAAACCCCCAAACAAACTAGATCTAAAGCAGAAAAAGGAGTGTTTATGGAGTTGTTAACTTCAAGACTTAACAGATACTTTCTGAATGACAGCATAAATTGATGTGCAGTAGACATTTTATTCAAATACTAAGTTTAAGAAAGCCAGTTATAAAAATATAGTTGAAAAATACAATTTAGCTGCAGAGTATCAGTGAATCCATACTCTCACAAGATAATTATTTCATAAGAGATAATTATCCAGGGAAAAATAACACAAAACGTTTAGAAACTTTCACACCTGGCAAAGTGTGTTATGGTAGATTTTCTAAGAATACAATTTAAAACCTAACCTTGATACCAAGGAAACCAGTGAAAGAACACTCAAATTGATTAGAGGAAATAAGCATTTCTGTAAGTTTTCTAGGGCTGCCATAATAAATGATCACAAACTTGTAAACTTAAAACAATAGAAGCTTATTCTTTCACAGTTCAAGGGGCTAGAAATCCAAAATTAAGATGTTGGCAGAGCCATGTTTCCTCTAAAAGCTTTAGGGAAGAATCTTCCCTTGCTTCCCTTTAGCTTCTGGAGGCCCTCAGCAATTGATTTTTATCTTATAGTAGCATCACTCCAATCTCTGCCTCTAATTCACATGGCTTTCTTCTATACATCTCTTTGTGTCTTCTCCTTTTATGTCTCTGTATAAAAGATCCTCCCTAACCTGGCATAATTTTATCCCAAGAGTCTACCCTGTATCTGCAAAGATCCTTATTCCAGTGACATTCTACATGGACATAATTTTTAGGAGCCACTATTTAACCCACTGTACCATACCACTGATTAAAAAAAAAAAAGCATTTTTATATTGATTGACTTCTGGAAAGAGAGGACAAATATTTTACTATTTTTAAACTCAGAAATTATTTCTATAACCCACCTGATAAGTACATGAAAGTGAAATAATATATATTCCTTATTTTAACTTCTTTTTTAAGATTTTATTTATTTGACAGAGAGTGACAGAGATAGCGAGAGAGAGAGAGAGAGAGAGAGAGCAAGAACCAGGAGGAGAGAGAGAAGCAGGCTCTTCCACTGAGCAGGGAGTCCCACAGGGGGCTCCATCCCAGGACCCTGAGATCATGACCTGAGCCCAAGGTAGCTGCTTAACTGACTGAGCTACCCAGGTGTCCCCAAATCATATATATTTCTATCCTGTGAAAGTTTCAGAATCTTATCATTTAATATTCATGCACAAAGGTAAAAGATGTCTGGATAGGTCCTGGCATTGATAACATAATGTGTGCTTATGATTACTGCAATAGAAATTTCCAGTTGAACTCTACTATTCTGTAGAGATTAAAGAGATTAACTAAATCCATTTATGTTATAAGAGCATCATATGGCAATAAGTGACTGAATCTTCAAAGCAGTCTTTAAGACTGGCTTTGCTATCAAATGTGAAACCTCCTTTTGTTTAGGTGGGCTAAATTTTATGATCATGATGTCATTCTATTGCAGTAACAGAAGCCCACATAAACTAATTTAAAAATGGGAATTTAGGGGCACCTGCGTGGCTCAGTTGTTAAGCGTCTGCCTTTGGCTCAGGTCATGATCCCAGAGTCCTGGGATCAAGCCCTGCATCAGGCTCTCTGCTCAGTAGGAAGCCTGCTTCTTCCTCTCCCACTCCCCCTGCCCTGTCTGTCAAATAATAAATAAAATCTTAAAACAAATAATATAAAATGCTTGCAGACTTATGTTTAAAAAAATAAAAATGGGTATTTATTGAATCATGTATGTAACTAAGAATTCCAAGAACATGTGATTACCTTTAAAATCATATAAATTCAAAGAATGATATTTTTCTTGCTCTATTTCTCTAGCCCATCTCTCTTTCATCACTTGGTCCTGTTTTCATTGGTGTTTTGGCCACTTAGAAAAGACAGACTTTCTCCATATGGTGGGGAAAGTGATGGCATAGCCACAGAGTTCTTCAGGATTATATCATCCCAGTCCAGTGACCTACAACTGAGAAAAGAGATGACATCCACTTACACAGTTTCATAATATGATTCTGATTCGCCTGGATTAGGTCACCTGCTGATTTTTAGGCTAATTATATGGTCCAGGGAAAGAGATACTTTTTAAAAGTAAGCTTGCAACAGGGGTTACTGTGATTGAGTTGTCAGTTCAGGCTGCTATAACGAAGTACCCTAGACTGGGTGACTTACAAACAATAGAAACTCATTTCTCACATTTTTAGAGCCTGGAAGTCTGAGATCAGGGTGCTAGTACAGTCAAGTTCCAGTAATGTCCAGCTTATCTATTCTCACATGATGGAGAGCAGAGCATAGAGGCAAGCTCTCTGATGACTCTTATAAGATCACTATATCATTCATGAGGTGTCCACTCTCATGACCTCGTCTAGTCCTAATTACCTCCCAAAGACCCCTCCTCCTAAAACCTTTACCAATACTTTTTTTTGGGGGGGGGGTTGGGCAGGCACAGATATTTGGAACATAACAGGGATTTAGTGAGATGTCATGACTGGTAGCCTGTGGTCATAACATAGACCAAAGCTAACTCAGCCATCTTAGAATCCAATACATGAAAGCATTAGTGCCAGGTTCTCACTAAAATAACATTAAACATTCTATATCAAACTGTTTGGAGATTCTCCAAGTATTATAATGACTTTCCAAATGCATGTCTAAATAACTTGGCTTTTTTTTTTTTTTTTTTTGAGTGGTCCTGAGCTAAAATCACTATGCTTCCTCTAGCTCAGACATGATTTTTGGAAGTCTTCCTTGTAACACATTTTAAAACATTACTGTTAAGACTGAATTACCTGTGACATTTGGAAATGTCAGAGGTAATTTTGGCTATGGTGAGAATGGCCAAATCATTTCACCTATATAAAATACAATTTTGAGGGCCTAGATGCTTATGGCATTGCTAGACATCTCTTTGACTTGTTTCAGCAAATACGTTTTAGCACTGAAGCAATCCACTCCTTACAAAGCAATTATCATTAGAAAATGTCACTGCATAAATTGTAGGGTAAAAGAGGCAGAGATCTAATTAGTTGTTGATTCAGAAGAGGAGAGCTTTTCCTAGTAGAGCAGAATGCCAGAAATCAAGAGCTCATAGCCTGTTTTTCATTTTTGTTGAAGAAACTGTAATAGAGGGGCTGATGTAAACAGTGGAAGGGTTGATAAGATTTTTCAAAATTTCAGAGATATGCAATAGGAAAAGAAATATTTGTAACATTTGTTTAAAAATAGTAATAACTGGTATGTTTTGTTTTATGCAATTGATGTATTTCTGACCAGAGATGTAGATTGAATTGACTAGTAACTAATATTTATTGACTACTTCTAGGAACCAGGTTCTGTGTCAAGTCTCTTACTACTTTAGTATTATTAAATCTTCATAGCAGTTCTATAGTATTCTGTACTGTAATATTCTCATTGTACAAATATGGAAATCTGAGGTAAATTTTGTATGTTTCCTAAGGTCACACTGCTAAAGTGGAAATAAGATTCATATCCAGATCTATCTGCTTCAGTTTGTCATATGTTAGCAAGCTTGCTAAATTTTATGTATCCCTAAATTGTATGTTTTGTAAAGCAGTCATGTGTGTCATTATTCATGTGTAGGTTTGATGCTCAATGAAATTAAATTGCATTGAAACCCATTGTTGATATATACCATGCCTGTAAATTTTGACTTGCAAAAGATTTCAAGAGATGGAATGATAACTGGTTGTTGGCTCCTTCCTCTTTTTACAAGGTCTATAATTCTTTGACCCAAGTGTGCACATTTAAATAGGAGTAAAGATGAGTTTTAAGTACTTCTCTGGAGATATATTAAAATTCCATTAGAGGGGCACCTGGGTGGCTCAGTCAGTTAAGTGTCTGCCTTTGGCCCAGATCATGGTTTTGGGGTCTTGGAATTGAGCCTCAATTCAGGCTCCCTGTTCAGTGGGGAGCCTGCCTCTTTCTCTCTCTGCTATTCGACTCCCCAAACCCCGCTTACACCCTCTGGCTCTCTCTAACTCTCTGTCAAACAAATAAAAAAAAAATCCTTTAGGGGCACCTGGGTGGCTCAGAGGGTTAAGCCTCTGCCTTCGGCTTGGGTCATGATCTCAGGGTCCTGGGATCGAGCCCCGCATCAGGCTCTCTGCTCAGCAGGGAGCCTGCTTCTCCCTCTCTCTCTCTGCCTGCCTCTCTGCCTACTTGTGATCTATCTCTGTCAAATAAATAAATAAATAAAATATTTAAAAAAAAATTCTTTAAAAAAATTCCACTGGAGTTAGGATGGCCAGATTTAGGAAAAGTAAAATTACATTTGAACTGTTGTTTATCTGAAATTCAAATTTAATTACGTATCTTTTATCTGGCAATCCTAATTTGAGTTCCTCCAACTTGAATCTCTTTGATGTTTGTTTTGTTCTGCTTAAATTCTATTTTCCTTCTTTCAGTTGAGTATTATATATGAATACTCTACAGAATATATTATAGAGTATCAGTTACTCTAAAACTTTCAGACCAAGCCTTCAGATCTTGGTAGGTTAAGTTCATCATCATCTTGCATCTGCTCCTCTGATTCCTTATTTCAAGCTTTACTCTCTGGTTTGTAGTTTGACTTGTGTTTTTCCATGTAATAAGGCATGTACTATTTTATTGCATTTGCCAATTATTCAAAATACAGAAACCTAGAGCAGAGAAAGGGAAGGCAGAGCAGGAGAGAATATAGCAAATTTGCAGGTAAGCCTAGAGCCTCTTATGAGAGTAATTAGCTTGTTGGAGAAAATGGGATTCGACCCTAGGCCAGCAGATGAAGATTGGTGGTTGAGAAGCCTGGGAAGTCTGGAAACCGGAGAGGTGGATGACACAGATGAGCTGGTCGTGTGCATTAGCAGAGAGATTCTACTGGGACAGAGGTTTGAATAATCAGGAATAGATCATGAGCATTCAGGACTTTCAGGAGCTGCTTTGTCCAGGAATGGGTCCTCTTAATGTTAAAGGTAAGACAACCCCTAGGAAGACACAGGTCCTGCTAGAATACTCTACCAACAGTTTAGAGGAAAGCTCTTCACTCCCACCCACAAAAGTGCATTTGGGTAAGAATGGCTCTTGCTAATGAAGAGTCTATTAATTTATGTGAAGACATATTTATTAAAAATATTAAGACCATAATTTAATTTGATACATCCACCTGCAAGCCCATCCAAGGAAGAAAGAAGCTCCAGAGGAAACTTGATGTAGCATGGTCTCACCTGTTAGAGATGGCTTAGCAGAGACCCATGAGCAGCAACATTGTGAGAATACAGCATTTGTCTTAATTCTGTGACTTTGTGTGAGTCACACACACACACATGCACATGTGCTCACACACACGCACACATCCACGCACTCAGCTTCTGTCCATAAACATCGATCTTGAATACAAATTTGAATTTTCTTACATACTCCTCATTCACCACGGGCTGGCTTCCATATTCATCCTGACACCGGACTTGGATCCTTCTCTTACCTTCATTCTCATTCTGGCTTTTTTGAATAGATAGACGCATGCATCTGGTCTTTTCACCTCTAGAAAAAAACCATTTTTCTCAAGAGACTTCAGAACCTGAGTGTTCATAAGTTAAGTTGTGTTGGATAATTTGAGGATATTATACATAACAAGAAAGACCATAAAATTAGAGTGATGTGAAGCAGACAGAGAGTCACCTATAATATATCATTGCATGGGAATTCTGAGAATTAGAATTCCATAGCTGTCCACGAACTATAAAAAATTATTTAAAGAAAACACTAAATCACCAAAATCCCACCTTCTGACCAAGCACATTACAAGTTACATTATCTTTGTTGCTAGGTCTTTAATTTCCTTACATGAGCATTCTGCAAATTGCTTGAAGAATAAGTAAATATTATATAATGCACTTTGAAAATCAACCAGTAGAAATTTAAGTAGAATGTAGCATGAATTATTTTCTGTGACATAATTTAATCTTTCTTTTTCTGTGAATTATAGGAAGATTTCACAGGGGGGTCATGTTGGATACAAATACTCATGTCCTGTTAACGGTAGCTAGAGCAGGTAGAATAGCAAGTGTCATGTCAAGATCCCTGGTGGTCTGGAAAAAATTATGAATTGTGACTTCTTATGAAGCATAGCATCACTTTTAGGACAAAGTCCAAAATTCCTAACATGACTTTTAAGGTCAGTCATAATACGGTGCCTGTTTATCTCTGTATTTATATCTTTCTCCATTTCCTCCTTCTACTTTATACCTCAGTTACACTGATCTAATACTGATCTACTCACTGATTCCCAGATTTGAGGTATTTTTCCATGTTGGCTTTCCTGTAGTTTATTTCTGTGACAAAACACAATTTCCCCATGCCATTCAACACCTACTTAGCTGTTAGGATTCAGCTTGCTTTGTGCTTGCTCTGTTCTTATCCCTACTTCTTTTCTATCTTTATATTCTTTTTTTTTTTAAGATTTTATTTATTTATTTGAAAGAGAGAGAGATCACAAGTAGGCAGAGAGGCAGGCAGAGAGAGAGAGAGGGGAAGCAGACTCCCTGCTGAACAGAGAGCCCGATGCGGGGCTCGATCCCAGGACCCTGAGATCATGACCTGAGCCGAAGGCAGAGGCTTAACCCACTGAGCCAACCAGATGCCCCAGGCCTATGAATTTTTGTCAGTTTGGAGCAGGCACTCGAAAAACTATTTATTGAATTAATGGGGCATGTAAAGATAGACGCAGCTGCAGCTGCTTAGAGGACATAGAGTTGGTAGAAAGACCACCATATTCCAAGGCTATACTATGCATATCTCTAATCACTAATGTGATTTAAATATAATGGCTCCAGTGTTCAGCCTCTGGTTTTGCTTGGTACAATCTTAAAACAGGACTAAGCACTTTCTCATGTTTTGCACACATCCACACCCACATCCCCACAATCCCTACCCACATACATCTTTTGTCTCCTGCAATATTTGGGAAGAGAAGATCATCTCATTGTGTGAAGAAGAAAGTATGAATGAGAAATAGATCTAGCTGCTCCTCTATTGGTAGATTTCTTTTTTCCAGACTCTGTTAATAAAATAGTTGCATTTCCTGTCTCTACTTTCGAGCTTCCAAAATCTGGGTTACATTTTTTTTTTTCCTGGTAACTTGGCCTCTCCCATTCTCTTTACCCTGGTGGATTTTACTGTTTTAAAAATTCTTCATGGACATTTTAGTTGATTTGGAAGGCAGGTAGAAAAACATTTGTATTAATTCTGTCATGTTCCAATGGACATTTTCTGCTTCAGTATCTTACCTAATTTTTACTTGACCAACATATCTTTCCTCTAATATTTAGGTAGTTTTGAAATATGTGTTGCTGTTGATAAACTACATCTGATTGCCATGGGTGAGGATATCATGTGTGGTATGGGGAAGTCAGCTAACAAGAGTTAGCAATTCATTAAACTATTAATTTTCATGAATTTTGTAAATCAGTCATATCCACAGCCATTATTAAAATTAAAAGACTTATTAAAGAAAGTATATTAAAAGCAAAATTAATAAAACTCCAAACTGGTGCCTGGGTGGCTCAGTGGGTTAAAGCCTCTGCCTTCGGGTCAGGTTATGATCCCAGGGTCCTGGGATCGAGCCCGCATCAGGCTCTCTGCTTGGCAGGGAGCCTGCTTCCTCCTCTATTTCTCTCTGCCTGCCTCTCTGACTACTTGTGATCTCTGTCTGTCAAATAAACAAATAAAATCTTTAAAAAAAAATAAAAATAAGATATGTCTCCAAAGGCAAAGGAAACAAAAGCCAAAATAAACTTTTGGGACTTCATCAAAATCAAAAGCTTCTGCACAGCAAAGGAAACAGTCAACAAAACAAAGAGGCAACCCAGGGAATGGGAGAAGATATTTGCAAATGACAGTACAGACAAAAGGTTGATATCCAGGATCTATAAAGAACTCCTCAAACTCAACACACACAAAACAGATAATCATGTCAAAAAATGGGCAGAAGATATGAATAGACACTTCTCCAATGAAGACATACAAATGGCTATCAGACACATGAAAAAATGTTCATCATCACTAGCCATCAGGGAGATTCAAATTAAAACCACATTGAGATACCACCTTACACCACTTAGAATGGCCAAAATTAGCAAGACAGGAAACAACATGGAGGGGTTGTGGAGAAAGGGGAACCCTCTTACACTGTTGGTGGGAATGCAAGTTGGTGCAGCCTCTTTGGAGAACAGTGTGGCGATTCCTCAAGAAATTAAAAATAGAACTTCCCTATGACCCTGCCATTGCACTACTGGGTATTTACCCCAAAGATACAGATATAGTGAAAAGAAGGGCCATCTGTACCCAAATGTTTATGGCAGCAATGGCCACGGTCGCCAAACTGTGGAAAGAACCAAGATGCCCTTCAGCGGACGAATGCATAAGGAAGATGTGGTCCATATACAGTATGGAGTATTATGCCTCCATCAGAAAGGATGAATAACCAACTTTTGTAGCAACATGGATGGGACTGGAAGAGATTATGCTGAGTGAAATAAGTCAAGCAGAGAGAGTCAATTATCATATGGTTTCACTTATTTGTGGAGCATAACAAATAGCATGGAGGACATGGGGAGTTAGGGGAAGGGAGTTGAGGGAAATTGGAATGGGAGGTGAACAATGAGAGACTATGGACTCTGAAAAACAATCTGAAGGGTTTGAAGAGGTGGGGGGGGTGGAAGGTTGGGGGAACCAGGTGGTGGGTATTAGGGCACATATTTCATGGAGCACTGGGTGTGGTACAAAAACAATGAATACTGTTATGCTGAAAATAAATTTAAAAAATGATTAAAAAAATAAAAAAATAAAAATAAAACCCCAAATTTTATCACTTCTTCATCATTTTACTATTATATATGCTCTTAAAGTTATGTTCACTTTATTTGTAAGGCAGAAATATGAGACAATGGTATGCTACTAAGTATCTCTGCACAGTGACATCATATTAGTAACTTGAAATGGGTTATGGTGGGAGTATTTATGTTATGGGAATTTGTAAATGCTAAAAATAAAGCCAATTTTTTTTTTCACCCAGAAACCTGGTTGTTAAATATTTATCAGCATTTTACTGTTGTATTCTCCAAAATCAAGGAATCAAAGTACTCCTCATCTGTATCCATCTTGAAGATAAAGCTGACATACAGAGGAAGGCAGTGAGAATACAAGTGGAACCAGGTTTCAGATCAAATTACTCGGGAAAGTTGCCTCACATTTGGAATTCTCAGTCATGGAGGCAATGTATTCATATATTTTAAATTGTAATCTGTTGCATTTCAGTTTTATGTCATCTGCAGGTGAAAAACTCCTAAATAAAACCCTCTTCTAATGCTCTCTTTTCCTAAATGAAGAGATGTTGATTCTGAACACTTTGGGATCTGTTACCAAAAGTTCAGATCCATAACTTAACATTGTTTGTTGAGCTCCTACAATGTGCCAGATTCTGTAGCTGGTTCTGTTTTTATAAAGATGCAGAAGACATGCTCCTGCTGTCAAAGAAGTTATATCTCACTGGGAGAACACACATGCATTATTTATGTTATAAAGTGAAAAGTGCTTATAATAGAGGCACAGAATGAAATAAATGCATCACAGAAGACTGTCATTCTGTTTAGGGTGGTGGAAAGACTAGGCAGGAATGAAAAAGATGAAGAAGGAAGAGATAGAACCTTCCAGGAAGAAGCTTAACAAATTGAAAGGCTATAAAAATTGCACAGCATATGTGAAAATACCTTAATACATGGCCTGGGTATACATTAGACGTATGGTGGAGAAAGGAATAGGGAATGAGTTGGACATATGACATGCTAAATATTATTAACTTAGGAAATGCAGGAGATTTTAGCAAAGTTCAGTATTTGAACTACATGTTTATGTAGATCAGAATAAGTCTACTCCAAGGGAGCTAGCTGTTCTCTATGTGGATGAAGACTCAATGCCGTATTCTCTGTTTTAAGCAGTAAATTAAAAATAATTTTCAAGAAAAAGAATTTTAAAAAGTTTGCCATTTTAGTTTGGCATTTTGAGATACTGCAAATAAACTAATGTAAAGTGGATTAGTGCTACAATAAAGCAAGCATCAAACAAAGAATTATGGGCTCACTCTCTAGGTCTTCTTTAGGCTAAGTCTTCTTTAGTTTAACATTCAGAAGATATTTACTTTCTCTAAATTGGTTCCTTCACCTACAGAAATAAGGAGGTTGTTTTCTGTTTTCTGAGATACCATTTACATTCCTGAAAATGTGTCGCTTTATATGTTTTAACCTCATGCTTTTCTAAAATTTAAATAAATTTAAATTTAAATAAATTGGTGATCATGGAACAGAACTATAATACCTGTCTTTATAGGAAGAAAAGGAAAGCTCAGAGTTGGGTGTGAGTTTGGAGTTTTAGAATGGATTGGAATAAGTCTGGATAACCAAAATATCTAGAGAAGTATGAAATACTTAAAATGCAGTTAACACACAGGAAAGAGAGATTCACCAATGGATTTTTAATCAGAAATTGAAAAAAATTGTTTCATTTTTATATCACATAGAGTTTAAAATCAATATACTAGCTGCATACACCTCTTCTTCCTTTGGTTTGTGGGAGCTGGCAGATCCTTCCTCATCCCAGTGCTCTGCAGCCCTGCCTCAGGGCAAAAGCTGACATGGGAGTCACGTGCCTTTTCACACTTCATGGTTCCAAGTTATGGTACAGTATCTAGGTGTACAAGGTCTGATGGAGGTTAAGGATGCCAGTTTAGCCCATCTCAATGCTAGAGGAGAAATGAGAACAACTGGCAGATGTATTTTATCTGTGAGTGATCTGTCATTATATTTTACACTTTATTCTATGCTTTGTCTTATAACCACAATAAATCCATGAGCAACCTGTTTCTTCTCAGTTATACATAGGGTTATGTTATGTGCTAAGAGAAGGATCTCATGATACTGTCTCTCTGTCTGACACATCCTTAGCCTAGCCTGAAGACTGGCCCTTGTTGCCTGGCTCTTTCTCAATTTTTTCTCCTGGGCTTTGATTTCTGAATGCCAGAAGGTTTTATACTTTGTTTTATAATCTTTCTTATTTACAAAGAAAAAAAAGAGTAAAGTTGAACCGTTTTGCTTTCCCACTGTCACCCATCAGCAGGACACTATTTGCTCTCAAAGCAGCTCTATTCTTCCCTTGTTCTTTTCTTATTTCTGACCATATTAAAAAGCTTTGTTTCTGTGGCCTTGAGCTGTCTTCCCAATCAGCTTGTTATGGCTTTAGTCTTTTTGTGACAACACTTGCAGAATGATACCAAACTTTAATTTTTATCCTTTGATATGTACCCTATTTATTTTTATTCTTTGATATAAAGACTTTTAAAATCCAAAGATTTTGGAAGGTTTCTTATATAAGTACATTGTTTTTGCTTTTCTCCTATATGTAAGTAACCATTTTACAGTCAGGATTTCTGGTTTAGATACCTAACCTTCTTGGGCTCTATTGTATTTCACAGCCTCAGACCCTGACCACATTTGCCAGCCTATCTGTCATGAGCCTTAAAATGTTGCTGTTACTTTCTGGCAAATTAGAATTGCTTATTGAAACAACCTGATTTAGAGTAAGGATTTTAACAAATAAGCATGCATAATGCAGTTTTGTCAAATAATTGGCACTCCCTAGATTTGTAAAAATCTGTCACTGCCTCCTTTTCCTGAGTCTTTTGGTTCTCACCTCATATTCTCTGTCTGTTTTGGCTAAGAGGACACCATATACACCTCTTTGGATACCATGGCTGATATGAGAAAAATCAATGCAGCAGACAAAGAAACTTGTTGACATTCAGAGATAGAGAATGGACTACAGATACTTAAGCAGGAAAATGATATTGTAAACATATTTTGGAGCAAATTTGTATCATCCGTGTGATTGGAAAGACAATGGGTGCAGAGAGAGCAGCCCCTGGGAGAGGCAAGTGAGGTGAAGGAGCCTCTGATGGAGTGACTGAGGAAAAAGAGAGAGGCCATGACTTATTTATTTTATAACTGGATCAGAGATGAAAAATACAGCACGGGGAGTATGGGCAATGATATTGTAGTAACATTTTTTTTTAAAAGATTTTATTTATGTATTTGACAGAGATCACAACTAGGCAGAGAGAGAAGGAGGAAGAAGCAGGCTCCCCGCCAAGCAGAGAGCCCGATGCGGGGCTCGATCCCAGGACCCTGTGATCATGACCCGAGCCGAAGGCAGAGGCTTTAACCCACTGAGCCACCCAGGCGCCCCTGTAGTAACATTTTATAGTGACATGTTGACTATACTTTCTGTGGTAAGCATTAAATAATGTATAGAATTGTTGAATCAGTATTTTATGCACCTGCAACTAGTATAACATTGTATGTTAATTATACTTCAATTAAAAAAAGTATAAGAAAAAGAAAAAAAGTGTAAGAAAAAAAGAGAGGCCAATCTAAGGCAGCAACAGAGCTGCAGGCGGGGGGTGGGGGGGCACTTAATGTCAGAGACACAAAGGAAAGAAAAATAGATTCAGTTTCAAAGTCTGGAGACAGCCAGATCAGAGAGGTAAGGAAAATTGGAAGGGCATGTTTGTTTAAAGAAGATGAAGAGATATAGAGCAATTTTAGCCTCACAGGCCGATAAGACATGTTTCTGATGTATCTGGTAATATATGTTTCATTCAATGTCAGTAATTTTTATTCTAATCCCTCCTTTTCATATTCATCCTGCTTCTCATATTGAGAGATACAATATGTTAGAATACGTTTACATTATCATTTTTTTACAATGTGAATTTCTTCTCAATCATAAATAATTAGTTCACTTTAGACTGAGTGATGGAACACATCAGACCACATACAAGAAATGAAAAGAGATGAGAGAAATTGACTAAAGGAAACAAAAGCAAAATTATATATATAAATTTATATATATAAAATCTTTGTATATTATATATATAAATTTACATATAATTTATATATAAATATATAAATAAAAAATATATAAATATAAACTATACAAAGATTCTACCTCTTGGGAGAAGATCAAAGAGGGCTGAAGGAAACTATAACCCATTGCTGTTGGGGGAATTCCAATTTTTAGGAAAATGTGCATTCAAATTACAGACTTTTCTGTGAAATTATATGTGAATTAATGCTGAGAGACATTAAAAAAATTAGGGCTTTAACTGAATGGGAAGGATTAAAATGGAGATTTTGCTTAGAATAAAGTCAATTTACTCTAACTTGACCAACAAATACCAATAAGGACAATAAATATCAATAAATGTAAAAGAACTTATAAAATTTCTAACTTCTATCTGAACTTATATTATAGTTAAAACTTTTCAATAATAATAGAGTATGATAATATAAACTCTGTGAAAACAAAAGGCAACAAACAAAAACAAAGACAAGACAAAAACACTTTATACTTATTATTATATGTATTATACTGTAATTTATTCAAAACTGTATGTAGAGATACTATATTGCTTTTCATTTGTTTGTCCTATATATTTTTAAAGTATTTATTTATTTATTTATTTGAGAGAGAGAGAGAGAGAGAGAGAGAGTGCATGTGTGAATGGGGTAGGGGAGGCAGAGGGAGAATCTCAAGCAGACTCGGTACTCAGTGCAGAGTCCAATGCCTATCTCAGTTTTAGGACCATGAGATCATGACCTGAGCTGAAACCAAGAGTCAAATGCTTAACCACTGAGCCACCAGGTGCCCCCTGTGTGTCCTTTATTAAGAGATTGAGAACCCTCCTGAATTATGAGGACTAGAAAGATTTTGTTTGCCTTTCAGGATAGTTGTTCAAATGCTATTCCAGTAATTCTGATTCCATCACAATTTCTTGGGTGCTTATTATATAAGAAGATTACTGGGTGCTACCACAGATCTATTAAATCAGAATTTGGAGTTTAAGACTAGAAATATACATTTTTTTTTTTTTTTAGAGAGAGAGAGAGAGAGAGAGAGAGAGAGAGGTGTCACAGTAGGCAGAGAGGCAGGCAGAGAGAGAGGGGGAAGCAGGCTCCCCGCCGAGCGGAGAGCCCGATGCAGGGCTTGATACCAGGACCTTGAGACCATGACCTGAGCAGAAGGCAGAGGCTTAAACCACTGAGCCACCCAGGTGCCTGAAATATACATCTTTAGTATGTGTTTTGGACAATCCTTACCCTCCCTTATGTTTGAGAACCTTTATTCCAGAAATCCCCACAATATCTAACATAAGCAATGATTAACATAAATAAATGGGCCATATAATAGTGAAAACAATCATTTTACAGAAAATATATCTTTTTATTATATTCATAGCTTAGCCTGTGAATGAACTTATAGTAGATGCTTAATATTTGTGAATAATTAGTTTATGTATTAGAATACTGATACTGACCTAAGCATTTGCAATCTTTAAAGCAACATCTTTAATTACTTTTGATTACAAAGAAAGGGAACACTTGTAACCTTTTATTTTTGCAATGTGCGACAAAATGTATGGTTTTCTTGATTTTAAAATGGTGAAAGATAAAACATTGAAAGATCTTGCGGGAGAAAAAATACATATGGGTCATAAAATAACACTTAAGATAAACTTTTTGAAAAAATGAAGAAAACCCTTAATCTACCCAAAGTTCCTTCCATGCTCACTGGCATTAGCTTCAGTCTCACAAAATGCTTTAGCCACTGGGAAATAGAGGGTAACAGATTTCATAAATAACCCATTAATTATTTAGTTGAAACTCCTAAAATCCAAATGAGGCTGATTCTACTTTGACAAAATGAAATAAAGATCGATCCAGTTTGTTAAAGTCTTATGCCTATTAGGAGTACATTCAGCTGAAACCAGAGGCTTAATCAAATAAGGTTTATTTTTCTTACTTACCAAATTTCTAGGCGGGTGAAAGTTGGTGTTGGGTCAAAGTTGGTGTTGGGTCAGCTTCTCTGCATTGACACCTGCAATCCTACCTTCTGTACAAGCCTCTAGTATGTCTATTCTACTATGTCAGCTTTCTTTTAAAAAATGTTTTTAATTAATTTTTTAAAAATTTGAATATAGTTGACACCCAATGATACATTAGTTTCAGGTGTACAACATAGTGGTTCAACAAGTTTTTATGTTATGCTATGCTCATTGCAAGGATAGTTACCATCTGTCACCATACAAAACCATTAAAATATCAGTAACTATATTCCCTATGAGTAATTTTTATTTCCATGACTTATTCCTTCCATAGCTGGAAACCATTATCTTCTACTACCCTTCACTCATTTTGCCCATCCTCGCCTTTCCTCTGGCAACCATCACTTCTCTGTATTTATGGGTCTGATTCTGCTTTTTGTTTGTTTTGATTTTCAGATTTCACATATAAGTGAAATCATATGGTATTAGTCTTTGTCTGATTTATTTCACGTAGCATAATACTCTCTATGTCCATCCTCAGCTTCCTTTTTTGACTTTTGCACCCTAGGTGGCTGCTGCAATCCCTGCCTTATGCTAATATTCAAGGTGGTAAGAAGGGAGGAAAGACTGGTACTATCTATTGCTTTTTTTCTTTTTTAATATCAGCAAACAAAATCCTTCCCAGAAACTCTCTGCTAGATTTCCCTTTTTGACTTGTGGCTCTTTGATCAGAACTTGTCACATGGCAACAAATTACTGTGAGTCTGGGAGAACAAGTGTCTAGCTTTTAGATTCTTTAATAGTTCAGAATAGGAAGGACAGTTGGGAAATGACTTTTGAGTTGGCCAAAGAGCATTGTCTGACACAATCTCTTCTCATTCCCAGTGTCCCTGAGCCTGGGAGTTTAAGTATTGAAAAGGCAGATTAACTACCATGTAGAGTTTCCTGAAGTTCTTCCAGAGTCTTGCTTCTGTATCACTGGTGTTCATTTGGACCTCCATATCACGTTTTTGTTTTTTTTTTTTTTTTAAGATTTTATTTATTTATTTGACAGACAGATCACAAGCAGGCAGAGAGGCAGGCAGAGAGAGAGAGGGGAAAGCAGACTCCCTGCTGAGCAGATAACCGATGCAGGGCTCAATCCAGGACCCTGAGATCATGACCTGAGCCAAAGGCAGGGGCTTAACCCACTGAGCCACCCAGGTGTCCCCATATCATGTTTCTTGAACTATTTCCTTCTTTTTATTTTTTTATAAACATATAATGTATTATTAGCCCCAGGAGTACAGGTCTGTGAATCGCCAGGTTTACACACTTTACAGCACTCACGATAGCACATACCCTCCCCATTGTCCATAACCCAACCACCTCTCCCAACCCACCCCCCCGCAATCAACCCTCAGTTTGTTTTGTGAGATTAAGAGTCTCTTATGGTTTGTCTCCCTCCCGATCCTATCTTGTTTCATTTATTATTTTCCTACCCCCAAGTCCCCCACATTGCATCTCCACTTCCTCATATCAGGGAGATCATATGATAGTTGTCTTTCTCTGATTGACTTATTTCCCTCTAGTTCCATTCAC
>NW_022630995.1:102822322-102893513 GCF_010015895.1 Lontra canadensis | reverse complement strand
GTATCACATTGATTGATTTGCGGATGTTGAACCAACCTTGCAGCCCTGGAATAAATCCTACTTGGTTGCAGTGAATACTCCTTTTAATGTACTGTTGGATCCTATTGGCTAGTATTATGTTAAGAATTTTTGCATCTGTGTTCATCAAGGATATTGGTCTGTAATTCTCTTTTTTGATGGGATCCTTGTCTGGTTTTGGGATCAAGGTGATGCTGGCCTCATAAAATGAGTTTGGAAGTTTTCCTTCCATTTCTATTTTTTGAAAGAGTTTCAGGAGAATAGGAATTAATTCTTCTTTAAATGTTTGGTAGAATTCCCGTGGGAAGCCATCTGGCCCTGGGCTCTTGTTTGTTGGGAGATTTTTGATGACTGCTTCCATCTCCTTACTGGTTTATGGGTCTGTTCAGGTTTTCTATTTCTTTCTGGTTCAGTTGTGGTATTTTATATGTCTTTAGGAATACATCTAATTCTTCCAGATTGTCAAATTTGCTGGCGTATTGTTGCTCATAATATGTTCTTATAATTGTTTGTATTTCTTTGGTGTTGGTTGTGATCTCTCCTCTTTCATTCATGATTTTATTGATTTGGGTCCTTTCTGTTTTGTTTTTGATAAGTCTGGCCAGTGGTTTATCAGTCTTATTAATTCTTTCAAAGAACCAGCTCCTAGTTTTGTTGATTTGTTCTATTTTTGTTGTTGTTGTTTCTATTTCATTGATTTCTGTTATGATCTTTAGGATTTCTCTTCTTCCGCTGGGTTTAGGGTTTCTTTCTTGTTCTTTCTCCAGCTCCTTTAGGTGTAGGGTTAGGTTGTGTACCTGAGACCTTTCTTGTTTCTTGAGAAAGTCTTGTACCGCTATATATTTTCCCTCTCAGGACTGCCTTTGCTGTGTCCCACAGATTTTGAACCTTTGTGGTTTCATTTTCATTTGTGTCCATGAATTTTTTCAATTCTTCTTTAATTTCCTGGTTGGCCCATTCATTCTTTAGACGGATGCTGTTTAGTCTCCATGTATTTGGGTTCTTTCCAAAGTTCCTCTTGTGATTGAGTTCTAGCTTCAGAGCATTGTGGTCAGAAAATATGCAGGGAATGATCCCAATGTTTTGGTACCAGTTGAGACCTGACTTATGACCCAGGATGTGATCTATTCTGAAGAATGTTCCATGTGCACTAGAGAAGAATGTGTATTCTGTTGCTTGGGATGGAATGTTCTGAATATAGCTGTGATGATGTCCATCTGGTCCAGTGTGTCATTTAAGGCCTTTATTTCCTTGTTGATCTTTTGCTTGGATGATCTGTCCATTTCAGTGAAGGGAGTGTTAAAGTCCCTTACTATTATTGTATTATTGTCAATGTGTTTCTTTGATTTTGTTATTAATTGGTTTGTGTAGTTGGCTGCTCCCATGTTAGGGCACCGATATTTAAAATTGTTAGCTCTTCTTATTGGACAGACCCTTTGAGTATGATATAGTGTCCTTCCTCATCTCTTATTATAGTCTTTGGCTTAAAATCTAATTGACTAAGGATTGCCACCCCAGCTTTCTTCTGATGTCCATTAGCATAGTAAATTGTTTTCAACATCCTCCCTTTAAATCTGGAGGTGTCTTTGTGTCTAAAATGAGTTTCTTGTAGACAGCATATTGATTTTTTTTTAAATTTGTATTTATTTAACAGAGAGAGATCACAAGTAGGCAGAGAGGCAAGCAGAGAGAGAGGGGGGAGAGGGAGGAAGAAGCAGGCTCCCTGCCTAGCAGAGAGCCCATGCAGGACTCAATCCCAGGACCCTGAGATCATGACCTGAGCTGAAGGCAGAGGCTTAACACCCTGAGCAACCCAGGCAGCCCTGGGTTTTGTTTTTTTATCCATTCTGATAACCTGTTTCTTTTGATTGGGGCATTGGGCCCATTTACATTCAGGGCAACTATTGAGAGATATGAATATAGTGCCATTGTATTGCCTGTAAGGTGAATGTTACTGTATATTGTCTCTGTTCCTTTCTGATTTCCTACTTTTAGGCTCTCTCTTTGCTTAGAGGACCCCTTTCAATATTTTCTGTAGAGCTGGGTTGGTTTTTATGAATTCTTTCAGTTTTTGTTTGTCCTGGAAGCTTTTTATCTCTACTTCTATTTTCAATGATAGCCTAGCTGGATATAGTATTCTTGGCTGCATGTTTTTCTCATTTAGTCCCCTGAATATATCATGCCAGTTCTTTATGGCCTGCCAGGTCTCTGTGGATAAGTCTGCTGCCAATCTAACATTTTTACCATTGTATGTTATAGACTTCTTGTCCCGGGCTGCTTTCAGGATTTTCTCTTTGTTGCTAAGACTTGTAAATTTTACTATTAGGTGACAGGGTGTGGACCTATTCTTATTTATTTTGATGTGGGTTTTTTGGACCTCCTGGATTTTGATGCTTGCTTTCTTTGCCATATTAGGGAAATTTTCTACAATAATTCTCTCCAATATACCTTCTGCTCCCCTCTCTCTTTCTTCTTCTTCTGGAATCCCAATTATTCTAATGTTGTTTCATCTTATGGTGTCACTTATCTCTTGAATTCTCCCCTCGTGGTCCAGTAGCTGTTTGTCCCTCTTTTGCTCAGCTTTTTTATTCTTTGTCATTTGTTCTTCTGTATCACTAATTCTTTCTTCTGCCTCATTTATCCTAGCAGTGAGAGCCTCCATTTTTGATTGCACCTCATTAATAGCTTTTTTGATTTCAATTTGGTTAGATTTTAGTTCTTTTATTTCTCCAGAAAGGGCTTTTATCTCTCCTGAGAGGGTTTCTCTAATATCTTCCATGCCTTTTTCGAGGCCGGCTAGAACCTTGAGAGTCATTCTGAACTCTAGATCTGACATATTACCAATGTCTGCATTGATTAGGTCCCTAGTTCGGTACTGACTCTTGTCCTTTTTTTTGTGGTGAGTTTTTCCGCCTTTTCATTTTGTCCAGATAAGAGTATATGAAGGAGCAAATAAAATACTAAAAGGGTGGCAAAGACCCCAGGAAAATGCACTTTAACCAAATCAGAAGAGTCCCCAGATCATGGGGGGGAGAAAAGGGATAAAACAATGTTCAGAAAAAAAAAATTAAGAAAAGAAAATAAAGAAAAAATATGAAAAAGAAAAAATATATATATATTGGACTTGTGACTAGAACAGGGTCACCCACTTAATTTTGGGAGTATTTTGGTCTCTTAGAAGAAACTACCTCTCAAAATTTTAAGGAATGAAAAACATATATAAGGGTAAACACAATGAAGGGATAGAATATGCCTATAAAGATGAATTTTTTTTTTTAATTTCTAAAAAAGGAGTTGATAAATTAAGTTAGTTGGGAGAATAAAGAAAAAGAAAGTAGAGAGAATTTGCTTGGGCTGGAGACTAGAACAAGCCCAAAGCTAGACTTAGGGTATATTTTGATCTATTAGAAGAAGTTGTACCCCAAATTTTTTTAGAAGAAAAAACCCTATATGTATACAAAAAATAAAGTTAAATACAATGAAGGATAATATAACTATAATAATAAAGGTTCAAAAAAGATTTTTTTTTATGAAAGGTATTGTTAAGATAAACTAGTTAAAAAACATTAAAAAAGAAAAGGATAAAAGTTAAAAAAATTTAGCAGAAGAAAAAAATAATAAAATTAAAAAAAATTAAATTAACTGCATGACTAAAGAATCATGGGGAGAAAGCCATGAGTTCCGTGCTTTGCTTTATCCTCCTCTGGAATTCCGCTGCTCTCCTTTGTAAGTGAACTTGGTCTTGGCTGGATTTCTTGTTGATCTTCTGGGGGAGGGGCCTGTTGTAGTGATTCTCAAGTGTTTTTGCCCCAGGCAGAATTGCACCGCCCTTACCAGGGGCTGGGCTAAGTAATCTGCTTGGGTTCGCTTTTGGGAGCTTTTGTTCCTTGAACGCTTTCTGTAGAGTTCTGGAGGACAGAAATGAAAATGGCGGCCTCCCAATATCCGGCCCAGAGGAGTCGAGAGCTCGGGGCCCCACTCCTCAGTGCGTCCTCAGAGAAACCACTCAATCACTCCCATTTCCCTGGCCTCTGGCTGCGCTCCGAGCTCACCCAGCCTGCAACCAGTTCAAGGTAACCCTGAGCTGAGAGCTCACTCCTCAGCTCTGTCTCTTTAGCTGGCTTCCCCGCTGTAATACCTGCAAGCTCTGCGACACTCAGAAACCCCCGATCCTTCTGTGACCCTTGGGACCTGGGGCCACACTGACCCTGCGTGGGCGTCACCCCATTTAGCCTCTGGAGTGATGTCCCTCAGTGGAGCAGTCTTTTAAAAGTCCTGATTTTGTGCTCTGTTGCTCCACCGCTTGCCGGGAGCCGGCCCCTCCCCCCACGGTCTATCTTCCCATTGCTTTGGATTCACTTCTCTGCCAGTCCTCCCTTTCAGAAAGTGGTCAATTTTCTGTTTCTAGAATTGTTGCTCTTCTCTTCGAGCTCCTGTTGGATTTGTAGGTGTTTGCAAGGGTTTGATAAGTTATCTAGCTGATCTCCTGCTACCTCATGTCATCTCAGCCTGCTACTTCTCCGCCATCTTGACTCCACCCTCCTCTTGAACTCTTTCTTATTCCTTCTCCCTTCCAGACATCCTGGCCCTGGAAACCAATATGGTTGAATGGGGAGGCATACAGGCTCTAGAGGCAGATGGTCAGGGTTTAAAACCTGGCTGGGCTAGTTACTAGCTATGTAACCTTGAGCTAGTTATTTAACCTCTGTGGGGCTTCATATCCTCAATCCTCAAGTGTGAATAATAGTGATACCTATCCTATAGAATTGCTGTAAAAATTAAACAATGTAACTACATGTTATGAAAACATAGTCCATGCTGAGCATGCTAAGTGTTTGATAAATGTTAATTATTATGATTAATTTATTATTTTGATTTATCTCTAGATCTTACCAATGTATATAATTACAATGCTTAGTTATATAGAAGTAACTCAATTAAGAATTCCCTTCTGGGTCCCTTCTTTGTGCATAAATGACACGTTTTTATGTAATGGTGTGTGTATATTTGTGTGATTTCTGAAAGTGGGGTATAACTTAAATATTTCCAGGGAAATGTCTCAGTCCCCAGGATTTCTGAACAAAATTACTTTTTGGAAAGCAATTTTTGAAAAAAATTACTTTTTAAAAAGTTATCTTTGAAAAAAATTGCTATAGAGAATTGTATTTTTAAAAACACATTTCTAAGATCTCTATGTTGTCTTTCATTAAAACATCTGCTTTGGCAGAAATTGGTAAAATGTGGGAAAGTCATCAAGAGGCAGCAGGATAAACTAATAAAGGAAGGGAAGTATATTTCTCCACCTTATCACTTAGGCCAGGAGAATCCTAGGCCTTGAGCAAATTAGCTGCTAATGGCCTGAAGCTGATTTTCATGTGTTCTCTTTTCTCCACTGGAAAGATTACTTATTGAAAATCTTCTTGTGAAAGTATCTAAAAATAAAGGATTTCTTCATCCTAAAAAAATAAAATAAAAAATATATATACCTGACATTATATTTCTTTACCTATAACCTACAGGTTAGTAGGAAGAGAAGAGATCATGGCAGACACTATTCTTTGGCTCACTAAAAAGTCATTTCCCAGCTGTCCCTTCTGTTGCTGACTACTATAGAATCATATTCCCAGACTCACATTATTTCTCTTGACATATAACATGCATATTTTTTTTTGTTAGAACTTTCCAGGTTGCTTATTTTTTGGGGAGTATTGATAGAAGACAAAATGATACTCCAAGAATATTTTTCAAGAGTAAAATACATGGCTTATGGAGAAGAACAATCTGGCTGAGGAATGGTTTGCAGGATGTTTGAAGGTGAATGTGTCTCAGTGGGAAGGAAGGTGCCAATTAGAAATGTGGAAGCAATTCTGAAGCAAACTGTTAATTTCTTTACAATTTTGCTTCAGTTCTGGTTTCAACTTTTGATTAAGACATAGTAACTTTATAATTTGTGGAATGTCCTTTCTTGCCTTTGGTATTTAAGCAATTGAAGTTAAACTTTTTGAAGGAGATCTCAGTTGGACTGATGTAAGATTGAAAAAAAAAACAGTAGGAGAAGAAGTATTTTTTTTTTTTAAGTCTTTTTTTTTTTTTAAGATTTTATTTATTTGACAGAGAGATCACAAGTAGGCAGAGAGGCAGGCAGAGAGAGAGAGAGAGAGAGAGAGAGAGAGAGGAGGAAGCAGGCTCCCTGCGGAGCAGAGAGCCCGACGCGGGGCTCGATCCCAGAACCCTGGGATCAGGACCTGAGCCGAAGGCAGAGGATTTAACCCACTGAGCCACCCAGGCGCCCCAGGAGAAGAAGTATTAAAAGAAAACACTTTAGGGTGAGTAGCACAGATATTATACTCTTAGCCCCTGCAATATGACCCAATAGGCAGAGTAAGCTCTGGCCAAACAAGGAGTATGAACAAAATATTCAGCTTCTCTCATTAAAAAACAGAATTATGCAGCAGCATAGAATTTGCAAGGCTATTGTTTTAAGAAGGAATTAAGCAGAATTGGTTTATCTATCTTATTATCATACCAGAAGTTCGGCCTGGAGGACTCAACTAATAGATATCTCCTGAAATGTATAAGAAATATCTTTGTTTGTTATAAAAGCTTAACCAGAGATTAGAGTCTGAAAGATGGGGAGGAAAGAAAAAAAAAAAAAAAAGAGAAGAGAAGGAAGGACTCTAGGAGGAAAGTAAAGTAAAAACCTTTTGCGTCCTGATTTCCCTTCTCTGGGTGTTTGGTTTTCAAGGGATTGACGCAAGGCACAGAGACCTTACACAAGTAAGTGGTATGGCAAGAGCAGAGCTTTTTTACCTGCTCTCCCATTTGTAGGGTGACAGTCCAGAATGCAACATAATTTAGAGTGAAAGCAATCACACAATTGGCAAAAACTAGGATTTTCTGGACAACTGATATACCTACTTTGTACCAAAAAGGTGTGCATAACCAAGCCAGATGGCCTTCTTGTGTGTCATGTACCTTGACAGCCCATTACCAGGAAACTTCTAGGGAAATTAAGGTGATCCTACAGTAGAGGCAGGTGGAAAATTCTAGGCCAGGAGACTAGACAAAATAAATGGTAATCACTCAAAGAGTGATTTATGAATGAATGATTATGATCACTCAAAAGAGTGATCTGTGAAGATTGCATAGATCAAAGAGCTGACTATGAGGTTTTTCAGAGGTAGCCTGGATTATCAGAGTTTATTACACATATTGGTCTTAAGATAAAGGACATTGAAATGAGGAGTATCCTTGCTTTCTGTGCCTCAAGGATGTATAAGCCATATTTTCTCTCTTATACCCCAAGGTCAATTTAGGGAGGGAAATAAGCTATAGAGTGGCTATATGTGAGGTTAAATATTTTTATCAATAAAAATATTAATGGAGAAATTTCATGGCCTTTTAAAATATGGGGTAGGAGTAAATTCAAACTAGATACAAATTTAATTGAGTTTCTATTTTGTGGACAGATTAGTTATGAACAAAATAAGGGAGTTGTCTCTCTGCAAATCTATGTTCTATGAATTGTGTTACCATCTTAATTAAATAACTATGTATTTACTGATAGAGGCCAGAGATCTCTTTCTGTATTTCTTCCCTCCAAAATCTTAGTAATATTATCAATTTATTTAATCATTTCTGGGATGAGTACTTCAGATGAACTATCTGATATGAATGTCCCAAGAAACCTACAAAGTAGGCATTATTATCCTACTTTATAGATAAGTTAGTTAAGGCTAAGAGAAATTGAAAGCCTTGATCTAGTTCATCTAGCTAATAAGTAATAGAGCTTGGATTTAGACCAGGCTAAAAACTTACATGGCTCACATATTACCTTTTATTATAAGTTGCCTTATTTTATCATAAATAGATTATAATTGATACACTAAAACCTTGACTTCTAATCTCTTCTGTGTGGTTTTAAACCATGATTTAAATTTGATTAATTACTGAAATTATTACATGCTTATAATATATTTTTTCAGCTATATTTAAAATTATTTAGTGTTTTCTTCTTGATTGTCTCATGTCTGTGTTTCTTGATTATTGTTGCCTTTAGAATTACACATTTAGTCAGTAAGTATTGAACACCTATTATATGCCAGGGACTACTTTAAGTTTGGGATATACTAATAAATAAAACTGGAAATGATCCTTATCCCCTTGGAACTTACATTCTGTGGCAGACACAAAAAACAACATGAGTAAGGAAATTATAAGATCTAGTAGAAGATGATAAGTACAATGCACAAAAATGTAAAGCTGGGTGTATGGAGTTGGCAATGGGAGTGGTTTGCTATTTTAGGGGTGATAAGAATAGATCTATTGAGAAAATTCCATCTGAGAAGAGCCTGAACAAGTGAACTTGCCCATCCAGAGAAAGAGCAGTTTATGTGGAGGAATATAGGCAATGCAAGGAAAATAGGCAGTGTGGCCAGAGGAGATTAAGTAGGGTAAATTCAGAAAACAAATAAGGTTTTTATTGAACAGATCCTATAGGAACTTGAAAGTCACTGCAAGAAACTTGACATTGTTGTAGTAAGGCTTTAAAAAATTTTTAAAAGTATTTTAGTATATTATGCTAGTCATCATATAGTACATCATTAGTTTTTAATGCAGTGTTCCATGATTCATTGTTTGCATATAACACCCAGTGCTCCATGCAATCCATACCCTCCTCCTCCATGCAATCCATATCACTGGGCTAACCCATCCCCCTGCCCTCCTTCTCTCTGTAACCCTCCGTTTGTTTCTTGGAGTCCATAGTCTCTCATGGTTCATCTCCTCCTCTGATTTTCCTTCCTTCATTTCTCTCTTCCTTCCCTTAATGTCCCCATGCTTTTAAATAACTTCTTATTCCTTCTTAACATCCAGTGTGGCTGGAAGCACATACTTCTCTTTACTGGCAGATGATATCTTTACTCTTTAAAGTTCTTTACTGGAGAATGATAACATCCAGACACATTATGTTTACATTTTTGTTGAGGGACCATAGTCTACCATAGATCCTTCTTTTAGAAGGTTAGTGGTTTGCCTACTTAGAAAGTGACTTTTAGTTACTAAACAACTGGGAGTCCAAGTATTCTCACTGCCATTTCTAATTGTTGCGCATCAACTTTATTTTTTTTTTAAACCACCATAACCTCAAGATCAAGTAACCTCATAGACAAGATTTCTAGAGTTGTTACTGTTTTTTTTTTTTCTTTTCTTTCTTCCCACTCCTAAAATTGTTACTAAGTGTTTGAGAGGAAGGAGTTAAGCCAGTTTTAGTCTCTTTGTCAACAATTTCTCAAGGAGAAAGAACTGATGATATTTGGCAGGAAAAAAAGCTTTGTCTTGAAAATGCCTTCAAGCATGATGTCTAGGCTAAACCAAATTAAACTGGGATTAGGAGCTTGGCACCCTGGAGAATGTCTTCTAAACTATGGAAGACCCTGGGGTATAAAAAAAATTTATAATTGGGTGCCCCCACTGTATGAGGACTCTATGAAACTCCTTTAGAAACCTCATCCATTCTTGACCAGGAGGGGGGTGCCTGATCCAGTAAAGGAGGACCTGGGGGAACCAGCCTTGATGTCTTCCTTTGTCTGTTTGGTCCTTTTAATATTGAAATTTCTTACTTGGGTATAATACCGGTTAAAATCTCTGATTCAGGGGCACCTGGGTTGCTTAGTCAGTTAAACATCTGCCTTTTAGCTCAGGTCACCATCCCAGGGTCCTAAAATCAAGCCCCGCATCTGGCTCCCTGCTCAGTGGGGAGCCTGCTTCTCCCTTTGCCTGTCACTCCCTCTGCTTGTGCCCTCTCCCTCTCTGACAAATAAATAAATAAAATCTAAAAATAAAATAAAATAAAATATCTGATTCATGTTTGTCTAAATCTGACAATCTAATCTGTTAGCTCAGTGTTAGAAAGTGAATCTTCAAAAAGTATTATTCATAAGAAAGGACCAAATTTACCACAGGTTTATAGACTGTTTTTTGTAAATCTAGGGAAGTATCCAGGGGAGGAAGTCTCTTATGAATAACATTATTTTGGGGAAATTGAGCTATAAATATTTTGAGAGGCATTTAAAGATGAATGGCAGGTCACTAAGAGGTAAGAAAACAAATTTTGCAAACACAGAGGAAAAAATGTATGTGTTGTTCTTTCAGACTTGATAGTGGGGAACTATTAACTCATTCGAGAAATTCTGCCATTGTTTGAAACTTCTGAAATTTCTGAGAATTATTTTGGGAAATATATTTTTTAAAAATGTCTCTGAATGTGGCATATCTTTATTCTTTGGAGTTGTGTTTCATTCTTGGAAAAACGTAGAAGCTACCTAGAAATAAGTGCTATGAATAAGGTAGATATTAGAGGATTTAAAAAATATGTGAATATAGCTATGTGGCTCATTTTTTTTGAATGGTTTATAAACTAAAAGTAAAGATAACTCTCAAAGTGAAGTACAAAACTACCTGATCAAAATGGCTTCATTGGAATAAATTATACTTTCCCAAGATGATTGCTTGAAGGACAATACTCATGTGGATGTTTCACTCCAGATCATCCACCCTGATTATCCTATTTAAAATACCTACTTCAATAACCATATTTAAAATAGTTATTTTTAATCAAGGTCTTCATTCAGTGGATGTTTTCTCCTATGCCATTAATGATTGCTATTTATGGAGATCAGTACTGTATTAATACTATATATTTTAGTTTTCTCTTAATAACAGTGGGTATGGCTCAGAGCAAAAGAGTGCAATTTTCCCAATATGGATGTGAAGGAATAATGTTGGGGTTTTCAACTAACAACTTGTGAAACTCTGTTGTATTACATTTATCACAAAAAACCCTACAAACACCTTTTGCAAATAGCTAGTGATTATAAGAAATAACACTTGGCAGACTTCTGTGTAATACAAAGAATTTGCTTATTATGCTCCTTTATCTATATCTGAACACGATGATTTAGTTTCTGCTGAAGTGATGGTTTCTTTTCTAACAATAAAAGGGTAACAAATTTCAGAGTAACTTACAGAAAAGTTGAGATGATTCAACCAGTCCTAAAAACTGAAAAGTACTTGTTCTTCATGCTGTGCATGAGGTAATTTTATGTGTGTGTCTATGTATATACATGGATATCACACACACATTAAATTTTAATTCAAATATTACAAGATAAAATAAAAAATGGTGTGTCAGTTGGCATCCTCCGAGAAGACAGTGAGACAATTAGCAGTCCAGGAGGCTTAATGAGGGAAAAAACCTATGAGAGATAAAGGGAGGAAGAAGCAGTTTTGACACCTGCCAAAGGAAAAGCAGGTGAAGCATGTCTGGGCAGGAGAGTTTTAGGCAGTGATGCAGATGTGACAGAGCTGTGGCCAAAACAACAAGGAGCTCCCCATCAAAGATGGTGGATAGAGGAGTCTGGTGTTAGTCAGAAACAATGAGGCTTTAGTGCCTGCACCATGCTCAGTCCCCAGCTGTTGGCGGAGTGTGACCTCCACTCAAAACTTGAGGTGGGTACTGAAGGCACTAAGAGCAGGGAGCTGTCAGTAACTGGACTCGTTGCAGCGGAATGGCATGTTCTTTCTTGGAGATTGACCCAAATAGCACATCTCCATGGCTGCCTCAGTGTGTGTGTGTGTGTGTGTGTGTGTGTGTGTACACTACTAACAGAGTAGACACAAGAAAGTCCTTTATCATTTACAGCCTACTATTTTGTAAGATATTATTGTTTGCCTATCTTTCCTTGGAAAAGCTATGTGTAGTTAAATTGATTTGGGCCAATTTAAAAAGAATACTTTCCTGGGGCACCTGGGTGGCTCAGTCAGTTAAATGCCTGTCTGGGGCTCAGGTCATGATCCCAAGAGGCTCATGTCATGATATCAGGGTTCTGGAGTCAAGCCCCATGTTGGGCTCCCTGTGCTATGGGAGTTTGCTTCTTCCTCTCCCTCTGCTCCTGCCCCAGCTTGTGACCCTCTCTCTCCCAAATAAATAAACAAAATCTTAAAAAATTAGAAAGATTATTTTACTGAAAGATCCCATACTCCCAACCAGAGACAACAGTTCTTTCTGTCAGAACTAGGTGTACTTGAAGACCAGGGGAGGGCTGGGAATGGACAGGCTGGAATCAAATGCTGCACTGCAGACCAAGTATAATCATACCCCTCACATTCAGGTTTCTTTTCATATTTACGGTAGAAGACATGAAGAAGGGAAATGAAAGGGAATTAACAGAGGGTTGTCTGGAATAAATAGCTTATCCTTGCTCAAAGGTAATAAAATAAAAAGAGAACCTCTGAAGAAACTGGATTGTTGTCTTTGTTTCCCTGCTCATTGACTTACCCCCACCAGGTAGGTCTAGCACATAATTCCAATCAGGTATCAGCCCCAGAAGAAACATTGTCAACATATATTGCTGATCCTTATTTTACTAATTTTTAAGTTATTAATATTTTATGAAAAATTCGGTATGTTAAAGATTCTGTAGTACCAAGAATAGTATATAAAAGCTGGGTCAGTATAACAAGAAAGGCAGTGATACAGCTGATAGGAAATTTTATAGGTCAGAAAATATTTTTAACTGATTTTTCACACACTTCTGTTGATTCTTTTGTGCCCGTGGAAAGAAAAGTGAAAAAGCATATGTAACACATTTTGATGCAAAACACAGAAGTCTAAAGGATTTACAGAAATTCTTTCAGAAAAATTTTCATTTGTACTTCCTTATTCTCACCAAAGTGATGTTGGTTTGATTTTGTAGGTCATTTTTTAAAAAGATTTTATTTATTTATTTGACAGAGATCACAAGTAGGGGGAAAAGTAGGCAAAGAGAGAGAGGGGGAAGCAGGCTCCCTGATGAGAAGAGAGCCCAATGCAGGGCTCGATCCCAGGACCCTGAGACCATGACCCCAGCCAAAGGCAGAGGCTTTAACCCGCTAAGCCACCCAGGTGCCCCTTATATGTCATTTTTGAAATGTAACTAGTACATAGTTAAATAGATTGCATTTAAAGTGTGAATGTAAATATATATATATATATATATATATAGTGTGTATGTGTGTGTATATGTGTGTGGTTTATAAACCTACAGTGTTCAGAACATCTTCATTAAACAATAGTTATTTATTAGGTACCTACTATATGACTCAGCATTTGGAATGACATTGCATTAACATACATAAGACAAATAAGACAGCCTTTAACCACCACAAACATCTAATCTACTTGAAAAGATGAAAAAAATGCACAAAATACAAAGAGAGAGACACAAGACAATATATACTCAAGGTCTCACCTATATAGCATTTGTAAGCTGACAAGTGGCTTAGAAATTGGTGATTTGGTTGGGGTTGGTTATAGAAATTTTATGGAGAAGGTTAGATGTAATGTGGACATTGAAAAACGGGTAGGTTTGGAATAGACAAAGGAGAAACACAAGAAATAGCCTAAACATGGTTGGAAACATCAGTTGATATCATCATGGTTTATAGACATTGGGTGACTAATCTCATTTGGCTGGATAACTTATGTTATGAGCAAGAGGGAAGTAATATGAAATAATTGGATTCTGGAGCCAAGATTATGGAGGCCCTGGGCTTAAACATGGCATAAAAGACAACAACAAGTCATTATAATAATACAGTGTAATTGGGTAATAAGTTTTAGTATTATCAGCCCAGGTATGATTGCTGAGGACTTCCCTTCCATTCCAGCACTTCTCCAAGGAGTCACCCTCTATTTTGGGATGCTTATGAATGTTCTAGACTGTTGAAAAAGGTTAATCCACATTGGAGGTTTTGGATGGGACTCAGTAAATTCCTGACAGTCAGAGAGTGTCATTTCTGCTGATAGCTCTGGGGAAGACTTACAGACTGCTGTCAAAGGAATGTCCTCACCAGGCAGCTATAAACATCACACCTCACAGGGCTTCTTATCACAGGGATGGGCAGTAGGCTTGCCTTGGCTCCCTATTGTTGGTGCCAGACCTTGCCTGGCAGCATCTAGAAGCAATTCCTCTCCTCTCCCTGGAGTCTCAGGGCTTATCTTCAGCATTTCAGTCCAAGGTCCATAGATATCCTACATATTACCATGCAGTTGAGTTTTTCTGAGTCCTGTTGATTCTTATTTAGCCTTGCTTGAAGAGAATAGTCAGGGACACCCTCTTGTCTTTTTTAAATCTAATTTTAATGGCACAAACACTACGCTTTGCTTCTTTCTGGGCCTTTCTTTCTGATTCTCAAGAGTTTTTATTTCTCAATAATCTTGCTTTCCACAAATCAAAAACATTGTTTTGTTTTGTTCTTGATATGGGCTCAAGAACTTATTTTAAGTTAAATTAACAAGAACAAAAATTGAACACTAGCAGTTTCTTTTAATTTTTAAAACTGTTTCCTGGTTCTAATCTCACTTAGGCAAAGTAGATGCCTGTGCCTGAAGAATTACATATAAGTAAATAAGATAGAGTAATATTTTAAGCTATCCTCTCACTACAGAATAATAATAGTTAATATTGATTAACTACCTAGTCTGTGCCAGAACCTGGGACAATACTCATAGATTATCTCATTTTGATTAAATGATTAATGATTTGATTAATAAGTACAGTTTTAAGGTGTATATACTAATACATATTTTACAAGTAAGATAGAACTCTGAGAAATTAAATATCTTGCCAATTTTTTAAAACTAGTGAGTCACTGGTGAAGTTAAGATTCCAATGCAGGAAGTCTGCTTCAGAGCCTATACTCTTACTGGCTGTGCTCGCAAAATATTTTCTTTATCAAGGGATTAACATAATTACAAAAGTACTTTTAGAAGATTAGTCTGGCATCTGCATAAGAGCCTAGAGAGAGGATTATTGCTTTGGAGGTTATTTTAATCTTTGAGTATGTTAAGAGCTGCAGGCATAAACTGAAGTGGAGGTCTTAGATGTTTAGCCTAGTGGACCAGGGTAATATGAGCAACATTAGGGCAGAGGATTTAAGATTCACAATTGGAGAGACCAACAGGAAAATACAGCATATACTCTAGAAGTGTTTTTCAAACTTCCTTGATGACAAAGTAACCTGGGACACGTGCAAAAATAAGAGAATCCTGAGCCCAGCTCAACCGGTCTGTCAGAAGCAGATTTTCCAAAGGAATCTCCTTTTTAAAATGAACGTACTAGGTGATTTTTGTGATTCGACAAATTGGAGAAGGCATTCTAGAATATGCCTTGTGATTTTTTTTTTCTCTATAGAAGCTATGTATTATGTAATTATAGTGGTTTTTCTTAACTCACTGACACAATTTACTTTTTTACAGTTACTACTTCAGTTACTACCTTTTGGTCAGACCAAAACTGTTAAAAGATTTCCAGTTCAGCTAGTAAATCATCCAGGTGACTTGAGGTTTTATTGCCACTGAGTTTATTCACAGCAGCACACTGTATTGATTTTGTGCTGTCAGACACATGGTATGAAGTCCCATGCCATAATTCAGCCCTCTAATACTGACAGAGAAGAAAGTGAAATGTGAGCTCCTGACCCAGATTTATTTCAAAGATCTTGTTTTATTACTCAGGACAACAAATTTTAAAATATAGTGGAGTAATCTTTCATAAAATTTTCTTAGCTTCTTTTGTGGACAGTTGACCAAAGTTCCCTATTCTTCATGGGCTCAAGGCATAAGCTCAAGTTCAGCTTTAGAATTCAATTTTTAAGTTGTGCCCGGGTTTGAAACTGTACATATTTTGGGCTGAAAATTCTTTTTTTTAATTTTTTTTAAATTTTAAATTTGTTTTCAGCATAACAGTATTCATTGTTTTTGCACCACACCCAGTGCTGCATGCAATCCGTGCCCTCTCCAATACCCACTACCTGATTCCTCCAACCTCCCACCCCCTGCCCTTTCAAATCCCTCAGATTATTTTTCAGAGTCCATAGTCTCTCATGGTTCACCTCCCCTTCCAATTTCCCTCAACTCTCTTCTCTTCTCTAACTCCCCTTGTCTTCCATGCTATTTGTTATGCTCCACAAATAAGTGAAACCATATGATACTTGACTCTCTCTGCTTAACTTATTTCACTCAGCATAATCTCTTCCAGTCCCGTCCATGTTGCTACAAAAGTTGGGTATTCATCCTTTCTGATGGAGGCATAATACTCCATAGTGTATATGGACCACATCTTCCTTATCCATTCGTCCGTTGAAGGGCATCTTGGTTCTTTCCACAGTTTGACGACCGTGGCCATTGCTGCTATAAACATTTGGGTACAGATGGCCCTTCTTTTTACTACATCTGTATCTTTGGGGTAAATACCCAGTAGTGCAATTGCAGGGTAATAGGGAAGTTCTATTTTTAATTTCTTGAGGAATCTCCACACTGTTCTCCAAAGTGGTTGCACCAACTTGCATTCCTACCAACAGTGTGAGAGGGTTCTCCTTTCTCCACATCCCCTCCAACATGTGTTGTTTCCTGTCTTGCTAATTATGGCCATTCTAAGTGGTGTAAGGTGATATCCAATGTGGTTTTAATTTGAATCTCCCTGATGGCTAGTGATGATGAACATTTTTTCATGTGTCTGATAGACATTTGTATGTCTTCATTGGAGAAGTGTCTGTTCATATCTTCTGCCCATTTTTTTTTTTTTATCTGATTGTCTGTTTTGCATGTGTTGAGTTTGAGGAGTTCTTTATAGATCCTGGATATCAACCTTTTGTCTGTACTGTCATTTGCAAATATCTTCTCCCATTCCCTGGGTTGCCTCTTTGTTTTGTTGACTGTTTCCTTTGCTGTGCAGAAGCTTTTGATTTTGATGAAGTCCCAAAAGTTCATTTTTGCTTTCGTTTCCTTTGCCTTTGGAGACATATCTTGAAAGAAGTTGCTGTGGCTGATATTGAAGAGGTTACTGCCTATATTCTCCTCTAGGATTCTGATGGATTCCTGTCTCACGTTGAGGTCTTTTATCCATTTTGAGTTTATCTTTGTGTACAGTGTAAGAGAATGGTCGAGTTGGGCTGAAAATTCTTTTCAGTGTTTATAATATTCTGGAGAAATGAATGTAATAACCAGTTTGACAGTTAATAATAACAGAATATATAATCTTTTTACATACAAAGTCCCTCATCACTGTTACATATATTAGTTGCTAAGCACTTGGGAGTAGATATTTCTAGTTCAGAATTCATCAAGTGAAGTATTAGGTATACTCAGGGTTGTACACTACAGATGAGAAGTCCTTTTTTCCCCTCACAATTTCAGACACAGAGTGCTATTGTTCTTTGTTTATTTCCCAGGTATTTTTAGTATTAATAAAAATCAGGAGGTCTGCAGGCATGGAAGTACAAAGTTCTTCCACTAAAGGAGCACACATTACCCCTCAAGGGGCCAATAGTATATCTAGTGCAACTCTATTCAGAACCAGCAGTGTCCAGTTTCATCACTTCTTGGTTTAGGAGTTTCCTGGCCCTAGTGGCATTATCTAAATCACCTACTAATGTCTCAGAATTCCCAGAATGTAATTACCATTTCAGTTCTTGAATCAGATCCTGGCTTTCTCCTTCTTGAGCTAAACTACTTACTGATTTCTTTTTCCTTGAAGACAATTCAGCGTGCCAAAATGGACGCTGGGTGATATCAGAAACAATTCTGAAAGCAGGCATTAATTAGTTTGCCAAGACAATGAGCTCCTGTCCAGTTTGTAGGTAATAGCCAGTAGGCTTTTATACCACAGATCCAATACCAATCATCAGGGGACACCGAGTGATCCATCTTTGGCAAAAATGGAATTTTCAAATAATGCTATAACATTTTGGCACCGCTCATCAAGAACAGATTTGTGCCATGTTGTGATTTGTAGTATCATTAAGGTGGGTCTAAAGCAAAAGAAAAGTAATATATTTTCCTTGTAAGATCCATGAAAGTGATCCCAATATATATCACTTATTTCCTATTCCCCTCCAAGTTCTATTTCCATGAAAGTTCCATTGCAAGGACTTGCTTTCACAAAAAGTCCCTGAGTACTATTTCAGTAGAAGCAAGAACCTCCTTTACTATGCATGAAATGATAGGATGTTTTAGATTTTAGGATGCTTGGACGGTTTTGGTGTTATCCATGTAAATAGTCACATGAATGAGTTTGGATACCCAGGAAACTAACTTATTTATTACAAGGAACTGGAACCAAAGGAAGCTGGATAATTTCCAAAGGGAAATGTATACAAATCCCATCATCAATTTGACTAAGTACTTAAAAATTATTATTAAATAATGTTTACATACAATGTTATAATCGTTCCAGGTGTCAACATAGTGATTTAACAATCAGTGCTCACCACAGTAAGTGTAGTCATCGTCTGTCACCATACAACTTCATTACGATATGACTAACTATATTCCCTATGCTGTACTTTTCATCCCTGTGACTTACTTATTTTATAACTGAAAGTTTTTAACTTTTAATCTGCTTCACCTATATCAATTGAATGATTTATAGCCAGTTTGTGGCAAAATTATAGCCAGCTATTGGACTCATACCAAGGCGTGACAGTGACTAATGGTACAGACAACAATCTGAAATATTAACAATAAGGGATTTATAAGCCACATGGTTAAAAATAGCCATAAGTCAACAAAAGAAAGGAAGTAGTTACTGTAGAGAAGAACGCAGATTAAAAGGTGACAATTTGTGGTATTATTCTGTGATCTTGGGTGAAAGTTATCTACATCTGAAGACAAGCTGCTTTGTATTCCTGAGAAGTCTCAGTTTGAGATCTCCAATAGTGCTAGTCTTCCAGTCTTTGAGGATGTTTGTCTCTTTGGATGAGGGATATGTGTCTAAGAGTCAGTTATTTATGTTTCACTGCTGTGCTAGTTATTGCCAATACCTGATAGGGTCCTTGTTGTTCAGACTGTGACACGGTCTTTTGTTAAACACAAAACTCTGACTTGTAGTTGAGGCTTTAGGGAAGTATCAGAGCCAAACAAAGAGTATCTGGAGATGACAGAGACCTACTATGGCTGTTGTTATTACTGATAATTTTCTAAAGTGAAATATCTGATAAGAATTCATTACAGTAATGCAATTCATACAGTAATGCATATAGTAATACAGCTATAGAGCAATAAGGTAATGCAAGGAAATTTGGTTGTTTCTGGGGCATGCAAAACAAACATAATGAAGACAATCTAGAAGTTTTAGACAAAATGGATATAAGTATAGTGATTAAGCATGAAGAGTTTTTAGCAGATAATGTTTACATCTTATTTTTTAAAAATTATGAATTTTTTTCACAGAGGAAAATATCTTGAAATGTAACACACAATTTTCTAAAGATAAAATATATATATCATACCAAGACTATGCTAAGCAGATAACAAACTTGGTAAGTCTATAGTAGGTCTTTAAAAACAAACAAACAAACAAACAAACCCTCTACAGATTCATGAGCATGGAATGTTTTCCATTTTTTTAAATGTCTTGTTCAATTTCTTTTATAATTGTTCAGTACTTTCTAGAGTATAGATCCTTTACCTCTTTGGTTAGGTTTATTCCAAGGTATCTTATGGTTTTTGGTGCTATTGTAAATGGAATCAATTCCCTAATTTCTCTTCCTTCAGTTACATTGTTATTGTATAGGAAAGCAATTGATTTCTGTGCATTGATTTTGTATCCTGCCACATTACTGAATTGCTGTATGAGCTCTAGTAATTTGTGGGTGGAGTCTTTTGGGTTTTACACGTAAAGTATCATGTCATCTGTGAAGAGAGAGAATTTGACTTCTTCTTTGTCAACTTGAACACCTCTTATTTCCTTTTGGTGTCTGATTGCTGATGCTAGGACTTCTAGTACTTGTTGAACAATAGCGGCAAGAGTAGGCATCTTTGTCATGTTCCTGTTCTTAAGGGAAAGGCTCTCAGCTTCTGCCCTTTAAGAATGATATTCTCTGTGGGCTTTTCATAGATGTTTTTTATGAAATTGAGGAATGTTCCCTCTATCCCTACACTCTGAAGAGTTTTAATCAGGAAAGATGCTATATTTTGTCAAATGCTTTTTCTGCATCAATTGAGAGGATCATATGGTTCTTGTCTCTTCTCTTATTAATGTGTTCTATCACATTGATTTGCAAATGTTGAAGACATGAACAGACACTTCTCCAAAGTAGACATACAAATGGTTAACAGACACATAAAAAAATGCTCAACATCATTAGCCATCAGGGAAATTCAAATCAAAACCACATTGAGATAGCACCTTACACAAGTTAGAATGGCAAAAATTGACAAGGCAGGAAACAATAAATGTTGGAGAGGATGTGGAGAAAGGGGAACCTTCTTACAGTGTTGGTGAGAATGTACGTTGGTACAACCACTTTGGAAAACAATATGGAGGTTCCTCAAAAAGTTAAAAATAGAATGACCCTAAGGCCCACCAATTGCCCTATGGGTATTTACCCCAAAGAGAGAGGTGTAATGAAAAGAAGGGGCACATGCACCCCAGTGTTCATAGCAGCAATGTCCACAATAGCTAAACTGTGGAAAGAGCTGAGATGCCCTTCAACAGAAGAATGGATAAAGAAGATGTGGTCTGTATATACAATGGAATATTACTCAGCCATCAGAAAGGATGAATACCCACTATTTGCATTGACATGGATGGAACTGGAGGGGATTATGCTAAGTGAAATAAGTCAAGCAGTTATCATATGATTTCACTTGTATGTGGAACATAAGGAATAATATGGAGGACGTTAGGAGAAGGAAGGGAAAAATGAAGGGGGGGAAATTGGAGGGGGAGATGAACCAGGAGAGACTATGGACTCTGGGAAACAAACTAAGGGTTTCAGAGGGGAAGAGGGTGGAGGGATGGGGTAGCCCAGTGATGGGTAATAAGGAGGGCACGTACTGCATGGAGCACTGGGTAACACAAAAACAGTGAATCATGGAACACTACATCAAAAACTAATGATGTACTGTATGGTGACTAACATAACATAATATAATAAAAAATAAAAACCAAAACAAAATAACAAAAATACTCCTCTATTTTAATAGAACTCTGTGGATAAGTTTGATGTACATCCTGTATTAAAAAGCGCTGTCCTAGAAAGTGCTAGATTCAAATGAAAGAAGTAAGAGTGTGACCAAGCTAACATTTTAAATAATAACTGAAATTATGAAACCATGATAATTAATTATCAAAATAATTTGGTGATAAATTATTATACTGCTATTGCCTACATCGGGCAGAGTGCCAATAAGACTCTAATAAATAGAAATATATGAAGGCCAGCAAGGATACTGACCAGTCTCTAGTTAATTCCCCTTTAGCGTATAGTTTCTTAAATATTGAGGCATTTACTCACACAATTTAATCTAGAGAAAGCTGAGCATCTTTTCTAATTTGACAATTCTTGCCATGGAACTCACCAAAAGTAATATTTTGAACAATCTTAATTATTTCTGTCACCTTCTTTTCTACAATGAAAGAATGAATCTTTGTACTTTTCCAGGGATCCTCTGGGAAGTCCCAAAGATAGTTTTAGGAACAAAAGATATCCTGAAAGTATTTTATTTCATTTAGCATTTAGGATTAAATCTTAGGAAGGAAAAAAAAAATGAAAGGTTGTCAAGGGATTTGAAAATTTAGGAATGTGAGTGTTGAGAAATAATTGGCTACTAAATTGAGAGTAATAGTAAACACTGAAAAATAAACAGGGAAGACAAGGTAATTTTTAAGAACTGTAACTCATAAGGTAGGAAGTTTTTTTTCTTAAACAAGGGTGTAATAAAACCAAAAGAAAGAACAGAAAATTATTTTAACAAAAAACACAATCTTTGCTATCCAAGCAGATTACACAGAAAAAAAATAACCCTTCATATTTTAGGTGAAAGTAATAAACAGTAAATTGAGGACACAAGCCCATCAAAATTGAAAAAACTCTGCTAGGATTTTAACGCATTCATTGCTTGTCAGACTCATTATCTGTGCTTATTATAACCTGAGAAAATGAAATTTCCTTTCCATGTGCCTTCTATTACTTCCTGTATCCATCAGGTTTTGTCCTTGTCATTCTACTTTAAGACAAAACTATTCTCTCTTTCTAAAGAAAACCATATCTTATTATTTTGCACATAAATTGTGCCTCTCTGACAAGACTATTTATGGTAGAGTCTCATTAAAGTATAATAATTATAACTTTTGGCCGAAGCAATTTCTGTTTCACAGAGAAAACTCAGGAGCTTGATAATTTTTAGCTGTCATCTTAGATAAGCAGAGCATATGAACACAGGCTGAATAACTACATACACAGAAATACCTTTTACAACTTCTTGAAAAAGAGTGAAAAATAACTTCTCTGTAGACTTTAAACATAAGAAGCAAAAGTATGTAAACTTAAAGCTATGCTTAGTAATCAATCTTTAGTATTCTGAATGCTTAGAAATGATCTAGGTATTCAATTAATACTGATTAGTTAACTCAGTTTCATGGTAGTCCTAAAGATCTTGCAAACTAATCTTTGAACTCTTGGGGAACCTGGGTGGCTCAGTCAGTTAAGTGTCTGCCTTTTGGCTCAGGTCATGATCCCAGGATCCTGGATGGAGCCCTGCACTGGGTCCTGGAATCGAGCCCCACGTTAAGCTCCCTGCTCACCAGAAGCCTGCTTCTCTCTCTACCTTTCTCCTGGCTTGTGCTCTCTCTCTGTCTGAAATAAATAAATAAATAAATAAAAAACAAATAAATAAATCTTTGAAAAAATATTATGAACTCATATACTATAAGACATAGTTACTGTTGAAACAAAAATTTCAGAGTTTCAGTGACTCAGTTTGGTTTAATGCCAACTTCCATTTTTCAAAGGCTTATGCTTAAGTAGATTTACTGGTAGCTTATTTGATTATTAATTCTACGTAAACTTAGGAAGAACATATCCTAGTAGACTAAAAATGTAAGCTCATATTATACTCTGTGCTGATAAGTCAGGGAAGACATTAACTATTTTTATTAAACAAAAGAATAAACTAGTCTTTTTTTGTAAAATACATAAAATATGGGAACTTGGATTCTTAAAATATTTGAGTTAAGATTCTATCAGAATACTCTTCTTTAAGCATTACAAGCAATAGTCCAGTGTCTTTATTTGCTGGAAATTTTTAGGAATCTTTAATATATAAGCACTTATTCATCTCTACAAACTACTAAGAAGAGCTCTTTAATCTTCTTTGGAGAGACTTTTCCTTTAGAGTTTCTTCTGAGCACCTCATTGATTAATTGTTTTACTTTTTTCCATATTTCCTGTTTTCTTAGCCAAGACAGGAAAATTTCTCACCCACTTAACCCCCAGGAGTGTCCTTTATTTTTACAGTATCTACAAGTATATTTATTAAGACACTTCTTTCTTAGGGTTGGAGGACTGATGTAGGAGCATCTAGTTGTTTCATCCATTAGGGCATACATTTATTCATGATTATACTTTGTTTTCATTCTAAGGTGATTTCAAAATGCTCATTTTAAAATGTCATGTTTCCATTGGAAGCAGAGTTTTCCTTTTGTTCTGAGATATCTCTTAAAAAATGTGAATTATATCAAAAGTTCTCCAGAGTGGCCATTATCTTTGGTGAAATCATGCCATTTAGAAAGTTAAGCACATGAATTTGTGTTATTATGTAAATACTTGTAAGAAGCAGGAGTTCATCCTGTAGGAAGAGGCATGGACTTACTTTGGACTGAGACAAATACATAGGAGTCTAGGACTTTTCAGTCCAAAAATATTCTCTATATACCTAAAATCTTGAGCCCTGCAAACGAATGCTTGGAAATATCCAACTTTAAACCTCCTACAAGAATGGGTGGAAATGTGTAGAGAAGAGTTCCCTCCATGTCTCATATGAGCAAAATGAGACAAGACTGAAGCAATTTCTCATAGTGTTTTGATGACTAACCTATGGCAAAATTTTGTACAAAGGATCGCTTCTTTGTCCCCAAGGTTGGCTTGAAACAGGCTTATTTCAGGACCCTCTCTTCCCTGTGAATTTTCCTCTTATTGATGGACAACAAAATAACAACGACAAACACAGACAAATAGTTCTAGTAACAAAGAAAATTTCCACCAAGGATAAACATTTTCTCAAAACTGATTCCTTCCTTCCTGCTTCTTTCATGCTTTCCTTGTACTTGGAATGGAAGTAGAAAGGAGCAGATACATGAGAGAACATGGTGTGTTGGTGACTGGATGGTAGTTGGAAATGTTCAGAGTGACAGATTTAAGGAGAATGTGAAAGATTAGTCTGGGAAGGAGGCAGAGACCAGATCATGAAGGTTAAGAATCTTGACTCTTTATCACAAAGGTGATTGGGAATAATAAGAGAACTTGTGTTAGAATGAGATTAGAAAAGAGTTTGGAAGAGGAATGGCTGGAGAAAGATATCTGGGTGAGACACAATGAAGAGAGAAACCAAGGTAGTGACAGCGGGGATTCTGAGCTGGACTCAGATATGAGAAAGATGTAAAAGAATGACCTCATGATTGATTGGACTTGGAGATTAGTGAGAGAAATTTAGGATAATTCCTAGTTTCTTGACTTCAACAACTGGGTGGATGGTGAGATAAGGAATATAAAAGAAGGAATATATTTGTGCAACTAAAGTAACTTTCTTTTTTTCATTTTGGGCACTGAGAGGCAAACTTCCTCCAGTTACTAATAAAAACAAAGCACACAGAAATTCTAACAACACAGAGCAAGATGTAAAAACTTTACAGGATGTGCCATGTCTTTTTTTCTCTCCTCCCTTACTGTAACATATTTTTCTTAAATGAACATCTTGACTGCTACACATCATGTACTATTCAAAGGTATTTCATATGTCATTTTATTTCATTATTTATTAATTCCTGATCATTTACCCATTTTAAAGATAAGGAAACTTATTTAAATGATTTATACAAGATCAAGCAGTGAAGTGACCAAGAAAAGTTTCCTATTATGGTCAGTCTGAATCCAAAGCACACATCTCCCATAATGCTAAATACGTATATCCAATTTAAGTAAACAACTCTAAAGGTGATATGAAGGTGGACTAGAGAAGAAAACAACCAAAAAAATAAAGGTAAGGAAACTCATCTGGAGCCATTTGAAAAAGTCCATGAAAATTTAAAAAAAAAATGAATTATGTGAGCTAGGGCAGAGAGATAGGGGTGGAAAGAAGGAATGAATAATTTTAAAGGAAAAAAGATTGTTAAATGATCAGATTGAAGTTTACACATTCAATGAGGAGAAGAGAGCATGTCTATAATGGTAGATTATTATAGTAATGGCATTTAATGAATCACACCCCCCTATATTCATGTTCTTATTGTGGTCTCCTCCACATTAACTCTGAGGTTGGTCCTTGGCAACGTCAACATGCTTTGGCTAATAATACATCAGCAAATGTATAGGAGCAGAGGCTTTAAAAGAGCTTTTGCATTCTCCAGCTTGCCTTGTCTTGCTGCTCACTGGGAATACTTCCCACACCTTGTGAAGGAGCCAGTCTAAGCCTCATTGACAAAAAGACTATATGGAGAAGAGACCAACTGTGTCAGTTGAGATTCTTAGATCAACAGCTCCCAGCTCAGCCACCTGCTGACTACAGCTGCATGAATAAACCTGGGTGAAACCAACACAGGAACCATTTAGTTGAGCTTAATTCCCAAGCTCATATTGCTGACTCACACAATAATAAATAAATAAAATGACAGTCTGTTAGACCTTTGTGTTTTAGGATGGTCTGTTACAGAGTAATAAATAACTGATACACCTATTTTGTTCTCCATTATATCTTCAATAATTAACACAGTGCTAGCAAACAGAGATTACTCAATAAATATTTTTAAGTGTTCAAATGAATAAATTGATGATAATAATAAAATATTCTTTTAGTTCATCCTTTTTGAGCAGTTGTAAATGGAAGTTGTTTGGTCACCTTACTTATACTGTGAAAGTTATTGCACAGTTACCTATGGGGAAAAAAAAATGATTTTCAACCTTGTCCTTAAACATCAACTAGACATCAATTAGAAATGTGAGGATATCAGGGCACCTGCGTGGCTCAGTCTTCATTGGTCTGCCTTGATTCTGGGGTCCTTGGGATAGAACACCGTGTCAGCTTTCCTGCTCAGTGGGGAGTCTGCTTCTCCCTCTGTACTTTGCCCACTGTTGCTCCCCCTCTCTCTCACTTTCTCTCTCTCTCAAATAAATAAATAAAAAATCTAAAAAAAAAATGTAAGGATATCAACTAGGAATATGCTCCTGACTTCATAACTATTACACACTAACAAGTTGATATGTTTTTTATTTCTTGATCTGACATCTTATTTAGAGTACGTACAGAATATAGGACTGATTCACTATGTTTTTCATAGTTTTCTCTTAAGCTTTTCTGTCTATAGGCAAATTTTTTTAAACACAGAATAAGATTCACCATTTAAGGTATTCATTGAATATAATATGTGAAGGTTAGAACTCCAAATCTCTTGATAATCTACCAAAAAGATAATGCACTATTATTTTAGACAGTGTATTGAGACTTGGCTGTGTTCTAATCTCATCTAATCTCTAGTTCATGTTCAAATTTCTGTTTGTTCCTAAAATTTATTTATTTATTTTATTTTATTTTTTTTTAAAGATTTTATTTATTTATTTGACAGACAGAGATCACAAGGAGCAGAGAGGCAGGCAGAGAGAGAGGGGGAAGCAGGCTCTCCACTGAGCAGAGAGCCTGATGCGGGGCTCGATCCCAGGACCCTGAGATCATGACCTGAGCCGAAGGCAGAGGCTTAACCCACTGAGCCACCCAGGCGCCCCCCTAAAATTTATTTTTATACTCAGTTTATTTGAGCCAGAATCCAATCAAAATTCACATATTGTATTGGGTTGTTATGTATTTACGATATCTCTTAATCTAAAGCATTTTCACAATCTTTTCTTCATGACATTGACTTTTTGAAGAGATCACGCCAGTTTTCTTACATAAAATCTCACATTCTGGGTTTGGTTGATCATTTTCTCATGATATTTAACTTATCAAAATTGCCTTTTCAGTTAATGTGTGAACAATTTGTAAAGGTGTAAATTTATCATTTTAAAAATTCAGTAGGTTTTATTTCAACAATATGATATTAAATCTCTAAATTATAGAGGTGGGTGGAGGGATGGGTGTAGTTTAGGGAAGCCAACCAAGAATACACTTATTATGGTGAGCACTGAACAATGTATAGAATTGTTGAATCACTATATTGTACATATGAAACTAATATAAAACTGTATTTAATTACACTTTGATAAAAAATATAAAAGAACTCCTCTAATTTATACTACTAGTGAAAATATTTCAGTATAGATAAACAATTTAAAAGTGAAAGATTATGGGAGATGCCACTTGGTTCTGAAGGTTCTGAAGGTTCTGCAGAGGTTCTGAAGAATGAGTGTGGAGAAAGGAGGGTGCCTGAACTGAAGTACCATCATTAACAGTCAGCACCAAGGACCCATTGCTTGACTGAGGCCACCTTGGACCTTTTAACCAGCCCAGACACCAGCCAGCTGAATTAGTGACCCCCAAAACACTATGTGGACCACAGACAAGCCATTATCCTAGAGCAATGCTTCAAGTCCCCACCCACAGAACCAGAGGCAATAAACATGTATTTTAAAGTAAAAGGCAAAAATATGGAAAACACAATAGAAAAGTATTTTTATTAACTTGATATAGGAGTTGAATAACAAGACACAAAATGTATGCGTCATAAAGGAAAGGCTGGTATGTTTGACTACAATATAACTAAAAACTTCCCTTCAGAAAAATATGCTGTAAAGAAGGTGACAAAACAAGCAATGAATTGGAAGATATGTTTGCATTAATATACTGACAAAGTATTACTATTCTGAAATATATGAAGAACCTTTTAACAAAATTTTTAAGACAAAAATCTCATTAGGAAAATTAAAAAAAAGATTTAAGAGGCAGTTCAGAAAAGAGGAAAACTGAACTAATTAACATATTTTAAGATATTCAACTTCATTAATAATCATGAAATATAAATTAAAACCACAATGAGATACTATTTCATACTCACCATACTGGCAGCAACTAAAGCCTTCTTATTCCAAGCGTCGGTAAATACAAGAACTATATTCATGCATTGATAGTAGGTCAATTGATATAGTTTGGAAAATAGTGTAGTGTTTTGTAATAAAATTGAAGGTATATATATATATGTTTGTGTATATATATGTATATTTTATATGTATACACATATATGTACTACAATGGAGGAATTCACCTTCTCTTTTATGTGCGTATTCTAAGGAGACCTTTGTACAAGTTTATAAATGCACTGGTAAATTAAAAAAACAGGTAGACAAAGCAAAAAAATACACAACTCAAATATCTGTCACAGTAGAAGAATATGTTGTGGTATATTTGTATGAAGAGATATAAAGATCCATTAATATATTACAGTTATATTCAACAACATAGGTGAAGCTTGCAAACATAATGAGGGGTAAAAATACAAATTGCAGAAAATTATGTATACTATAGTTTCATAAAAGTAGGTAGGCAAGTAGGAAGGTAGATGGATGATATAGATAAATAGATAGATATATAGATACATAGATTAAGGATGCAAACATATGTGATACAACCATGAGGAAATGCAGGGGAATGGAAAACATACATTTGAAGTGGTAAAGTGGAGGAAGATGAATTGAGAAGGGACAGAAAGGGACTTTGATGATGGTAATGCTATCTTTTTGATATTGAATTGTGAGTATACTGGTATTCATTGTATCTTCTTTTTAAGATATTAGGTGTATTTTATAAAAATTCTTTTGTAGCCACCTAATAGCTAAGAAAAATATGTTTTAAAAGAGTAAGAAGGGGCACCTGGGTGGCTCAGTCAGTTAAGCACCTGCCTTCAGCTCAGGTCATGATCTCCAGGTCCTGGGATAGGGTGGTACTGGGCTCCATGCTCAGTGAAGAATCTGTTTCTTCCTCTCCCTTTGCCCCTCTCCCTGGCTCATGCTCTTTTTTTTTTTCTTTCTCTCAAATAAATAAATGAAATCTTAAAAAAAAAGAACGAAAAGTAATGTTAGGTTATTTTGTATTTGAGTTATAGAAAGAATAAATCTGCTAGCTTGCTACAATTGTAAAATACTTTAATTTTTAAATTGCAAAAAATCAAATGAAAATGTTCCTAAGCACTTTTAACATTTAATTATACATTAAATGACATCATTAATTCCAACTAAACACTTGTCCATTAAGACACAATATTAAGGTAGGTTAGAAATATATTTCAGAATTCTATCCTCTCTATCTACTTATTTATCTATCCATCTATCCAATAATCCAAAAGAAAATTACGAATATAAAGTAATGTGTCTCTTTGTACTAAATCAACAAATTAAGATACAAAATTCTCTCACCTATTCCTAACCTAAAAAAAAAGTAACATACAGTTTAAACCTTACTCTCATCCCTTTCTCCTTCCTCTTCCTCTGCTGATGACTATTCAGAGTATTTTTAAAGAAAGAATTTTTTTTCTTATTGAAAAAATGGAAACACAAAGTCATTCATAATCTTATCATGTTATCATCTGGTCATATTAATAAGCAAATGCAAACAATTCTGCCTATGCCCATCCAACTTAATGATTTCAAAATGCCAGTTTTAGAACTGTTCTAAAGTTCACCTAAGAGATTCAAAACATAGGTTACAAGCTCAACTGCCCTCAAGTATCAGCAGGAGAGATTAGAGAGCCACTCTGTTAGAATGGGGAAATTGTCTAGATTGAGTTTATGCTCCACTTTTATTTTATTTTTAAAAATATTTTATTTGTTTATTTGAGAAAGAGGGAGCATGCACATGTGAGCACATGAGTTGGGGGTGAGGATCTGAGGGACAGGGAGAAGCAGACGCCCCGCTGAGCAGGGAAGCTGATCTGGTTCCATTTCAGGACCTGAGAGCGTGACCTGAGCAGTAGGCAGAAGCTCAACTGACTGAGCTACTGGGTGCCCCCATACCCGTTTTAGAAGGAAAATGCCTTTTATCTTCTGGGAATGGCAGGAAGGGAGTGACCAATATTATTAAGTGGTCTGATTTTTGAAAAAAAAAAGACAGGAATTTTGGTGTCTTTATTTCTAATTTGTAAATTTTGGCAACTATCTACAATTTTAAAAACTATGGTGTAAATTAAGTAAAACCCCTCAGGAGGCTGGAGTCAGCTGGTTGTTTGCCACTTTGCAATCACAGTAAAGTGGGACAGCTACAACTATCTTTCTGGTTTAGGGCATTCTCCCCCGCTCCCATTTGTTAATTTTTCTCAACTGCATTTGTTGTTCACGTATGGGCTCCCCTACTGAGAAGCTCTCTGTGATGTTGGCCTCCCTCTGTGTCTCAGCTTCCACCCTCCCCTCCCCACCAAAGTGGCTCCCTTGCAGTCCACTGAACAGCTTTGGCATTGTTTAGTCCCACTGTTTTGCTCCTGAAGTTGTGTCTATGAATTTGTTAAATGGTGCAAAGACACTGGATTTGAATTTGTTTCCACCCTAGCTTGTCACATAGTCTTTGTGTTCTTCTAGCTCTGCTCCATCACCCTTCTGGATCTTCGAATCCTGACCTGTACAGTGTGATTGCCATTTTGAAGTCCCAGTAAAGTAATGTAATGAAACACCTAATAGAGTGCTTGAGATATAACATATGTGTAATAAAATTTGCTCCTGCGTTTGTAGACACAAAGTGTTGTTTTTAATTATCTTGCTCATATCCTGTCTTTGTCTTAATGTCTTCTTTGTTGAACCACACCCTCCTCTACTTTGAGTTCCTATAGAAGTTATTTTCTCCATGGTGCCATTTGCCATCTCAAACAGTTATGTAACTTTTGTGCAGCTTTTCACATACTTGCCATCACTCTAAGCACAACATAAACTTCTGAAGACAGAGACAACAATCAATAATTTTGAGTTTCTTGTAATACTACATAGTCTCTTACACATTCTCAATGTCTAGGTATATGTCAGCTGACTTATCTAAGTCACAGAGCCTCCAAACTGTAGGATGGGAAGAAAGCTTATATGTTAGTCCTTCAATTGATCATCTTATAGATGAAGAAAATAAATCCTCCTTTAAGTGATTAATTAAGTTACCATGGATGGGGAGAGACAGAACCAGGGAACTGGAGTTAAATATTTCAATTTGCTCACTCTTAGAATAATCTTAGTAGTAGTTGACCTTGGGCAAGTTATACAATATTTATGAATCTCAGTTTTTTAATATCTCAAAGGGGGATTATTAAAACTTGGTGTTTTAGTTTAAATGAGATAAAATATGTAAAGCATTTATTGCATATACCAAATACTCCTTTATTCTACAATGATGATAAGAATGATATTCTGCTGCCATATTGATGTATTTGCTGAATCTGTCATTTAGAGAATTATAAAATAGTTGTTGCCATAATTTATTATAAACATTCTGCATATTTTAAAACTTAATACATTATTTTTCAACCTTTGGTTCTTCAGGTTCAACATTTTCAGCTCATATAATATTTTCCAAGGCATAAGATTTCCAAACCTATTAAAATTCTTTCTTGTAAACTTTCTTTGCTTTTTCCAGTCTTTTAGCTTCAGTTCTTGAATTTTTCATAGTATGAATTTCATCATATTTTAATATAGAGCAGGATTTTGTACTCAGTATACTTTCTAATTCTTTGTTTATGATGATTGTTTAACTATATGAATCTGAGTTTTTGATTTATAATTATTTTGATTTGTGATTTGTAATTAATATGACCTTTTAGTGTTTGAATTATATAGTTTTGCTGCAAAGGTATTCAGCAAACATTATTGTCTGTTCTTATTTTAAGATATTACTGGAATAAACATTTTTGGATACTCTGGAGTACTGAAAATACTTTAAGCGAAACATAAACAGAGTTTCAGAAAGCTAGTTTCTGAGTTGTCCAAGAAAACATACAATGTCATTCAGAATAGAGATCCAGTTATTTCAGAAGCAGTTTTTATCGTCACATAAATACTGTGAAGCAAACAATTCATTAGTAGCGTCAAGCATGTACTTCCTGTGTAAAAGACTGGGACTTGTGGAGGTTTGAGAGTCTAGGCTAGGTTTCTCAGCCTTTTTCTTTCCAGTGTGGCTCCCTTACACTGCCCCCCCGCCCCAGTAACAATCCATAGCACCTAACACTGGCTATTGAAGTACTCAGTAAATATTTTGTTGATTAAGTGAGTCAATGAATGAATGTGGGATATCCCCTAATAAGTTCATTACTTCTTTCTCAACTCCAATTATTCCCATTGTAGACATAAGGGATATTTACACATATTACTGATGTACAAAATGCTTTTTTTAGGTTAATTGTACACATGATTTGATTCTTTAGTCTCTTGAAATGTTTGACAAAATATGGCATTTCCAGTTTAGACTTTCATGAAAAATGTGTTTTTTTTTCTGGACACCCAGAAACCTGTTCTAATTGTTCTATTTATCTCTAAGAAAGTAAGTTAATATACTGATTCTGGTCTTAAAAAAGTGCAGCATAGCCAATGCCCCAAATCAAGTGGACCATAGCATTAAAGTTTTGAGCCAATATTATAGTCATAGAAGAACTCTGGCCTCTGACAGCCAGCATAGGAACTGCATATAGGGTATCCTTCCATATTCTAGGAATGACCATTGTCAAGGAGAAATATGGCTTCAGACACCTGAATAGACAAGAATTCAGGGAAGAGGCCATTCTTTTCTTTTTTTCCTACAATTTTTAAGTTTTAATTTTGATTCCAGTTAACATACAGTGTTATATTAGTGCTATTTGATTACAGTGTTATATTGTCAGGTGTACAATATAGTGATTCAACACTTCTATATATCACCCTGTGCCCACCACCTGTTTAACCCATCCCTCACTGACCTCCCCTCTGGTAGCCATCAGTTTGTTCTCTATAATAAGAGTGTTTCTTGATTTCTTTCTCTCTTATTTTCTTTCCTTTTACTTTTTTGTTTTGTTTCTTAAGTTCCACATATGAGTGAAATCATATGGTATTTATCTTTCTCTGACTGACTTATTTCGCTTAGCAATATACCTTCTAGCTCCATCGATGACGTTGCAAGTGGCAAGATTTCTTTCTTCTTACTTTTTTTATGGCCGAGTAAATTGTGTATATATTTATACCACATTTGTCAATTTATCCATTCATCAGTTGATGGACACTTGTGCTGCTTGCATAATTTGGCTACTGTCAATAATGTTGCTATAAACATAAGGGTGCATGTATCCCTTCAAATTAGTGTTTTTATGTCCTTTGAGTAAATACCCAGTAGGGCAATTGCTGGATCCTAGGGTAGTTCTAGTTTAACTTTTTAAGGAATTTTCCATACCGTTTTCCAGAGTGGGTGCATCAGTTTGCATTCCCACCAACAGTGTAAGAGGGTTCCTTTTTCTCTGCATCCTCACCAACATCTTCTGTTGTTGATTTTAGCCTTTTTGACAGGTGTGACGTGACATCTCATTGTAGTTTTGATTTGCATTTCCCTAATGATGAGTGATGTTGAGCATCTTTTCATGTGTCTATTGGCTTTCTATATGTCTTCTTTGAAGAAATGTCTTTTTCCCATTTTTAATTAGATTATTTGTTTTCGGGGTATTAAGGTGACTAAGTTCTTTGTATATTTTGAATACTAACCCTTAATGGATACATCATTTGCAAATAACTTCTCGCATTCTGTACATTGCCATTTACTTTTGTTGATTGCTTCCTTTACTGTGCAAAAGCTTTTTGTTTTGATGTAGCTCCAATAGTTCCTTTTTACTTTTGTTTCCCTTGCCTCAGGACCCAGATCTAGAAAGAAGTGCTATGGCTGATATCAGAGAAGTTACTGCCTCTGTATTCTTCTAGGATTTTTGTGGTTCAGGTCTCACATTTAGGTCTTTAAATCCATTTTTGAATTTATTTTTGTGTATAGTGTAAGAAAGTGGTCCAGTTTCATTCTTTTTTATTATTATTTTTCTTATGTTAAATTAGTCATCATTAGTTTTTGATAAAGTGTTTAGCGATTCATTATTCTGTATAACATCCAGTGCTCATCAACACACATGCCCATCACCCAGTTATCCTATCCCCAACCTTCCCTCTCTTCTGTAACTCTCAGTTTGGTTCCTGGAGTCCAGATTCTCTGTTTTGCATGTTGCTGTCCAGTTTTCTCAACACCATTTGTTGAAGAGACTGTCTTTTTCCCATTGTATATTCTTGCTTCCTTTGTTGAAGATTAATTGACCATATAATTGTGGGTTTGTTTCTAGATTTTCTGTTTTGTTTATTGATCCGTGTATCTGTTTTTGTGTTAGTACCATACTCTTTTGATTACTACAGTTTGGTGCCATGAACCATCCTTGCATCCCAGAAATAAATCCCATTTGATCATAGTGAGTGATTTTTTTAAAATGTATTGTTAAATTTGGTTTGCTAGTATTTTGTTAAGAATTTTTGCATCTATGTTCATCAGGGATATTGGCCAGTAGTTCCCTTTTATTAGTGTCTTTATCTGGTTTTGATATCAGGGTAATGTTGACCTCATAGAATGTATTTGGGATTTCTTTCCTTTTTTATTTTTTGGAGTAGTTTGAGAAGAATAGGTATTAATGCTTCTTTAAGTGTATGGCAGAATTTACCTCTAAAGCTTTCTGGTTCTGGACTTCTGTTGTTGGAAGGTTTTTGATTCCCGACTCAGTTTCTTTGATGGTTTATTGGTCTGTTCAAATTTTCTATTTCTTTGTTTCAGTTTTGGTAGTTCATATGTTTCTAGGAATTTATCTATTTCTTCTAGGTTGTCCAATTTCTTGGCATGTAGTTTTTCAGAATATTCTCTTATGATTGTTTGGATCTCCATGGTGTTTGTTATTATTTCTCCTCTCACTTGTACTCTTATGAATTTGCATGCTTTCTCTTTTTTTCTTGATAATCTGTCTAGAATTTTATCAATTTTACTGTTTTTTTTTTTTTCAAAAGACCAGTCCCTGGTTTCATTGATCTATTGTTTTTGTGGTTTCTATATCATTGATTTCTGCTCTAATTTTTACTGTTTCCTTCCTTCTGATGGCTTTAGGTTTTGTTTGTTCTTTTTCTAGTCCTCTTAAAACTGGTTTTGCCATGTTCCAAAGGTTTTAGACCATTGAGTTTTCATATTCATTTGTTTCCATGTGCTTTTCTTTTTTTAAATCTTTAAATTTTTTTTAACATCTGAATTTAATTTTTTTTTTCAGTGTTCCAAGATTCATTGTTTATACACCACACCCAGTGTTCCATGCAATCCGTGCCCTCCTTAATACCCACCACCAGGATCACCCATTCCCCCATCCCCCTCCCCCCAAAACCCTCAGTTTGTTTCTCAGAGTCCACAGTCTCTCATGTTTCATCTCCCCCTCCAATTCCCCCCAATTCACTTTTCCTTTCCTTCTCCTAATGTCCTCTATGTTATTCCTTATGCTTCACAAGTGAAACTATATGACAATTGACTTTCTCTGCTTGACTTATTTCACTCAGCATAATCTCCAGACCTATCCATGTTGATACAAAAGTTGGGTATTCATCCTTTCTGATGGCTGTGTAATATTCCATTGTATATATGTACATATTTTCTTTATCCATTCATCTGTTGAAGGGCATCTTGGCTCTTTCCACAGTTTGGCAGTTGTGGCCATTGCTGCTATGAAAATTGGGGTACAGATGGCCCTTATTTTCACTACATCTGTATCCTTGGGGTAAATACCCAGTAGTGCAATTCTATGTGCTTTTTAATTTCTTCTTTCATTTCCTAGTTGACACATTTATTGTTTAGTAGCATGTTATTTAACCTCCATATATTTATGGTCTTCCCAGATTTTTTTCTTGTGGTTGACTTCTAGTTTCATAGCCTTGTGGTCAGAAAAGTTACATGGTATGACTTTGATCTTCTTGAATTTGTTGAGGCTCATTTTGTGGCCTAATATGTGATCTCTTCTAGAGAATGTTCCATTTACACTTGAAAGGAATGTGTAGTCTGCTGTTTTAAGGTGGAATTTTCTGAATATGTCTGTTAAATCCATTTGTTCCAGTGTATCATTCAAAGCTATTGTTTCCTTGTTGATTTTCTGTTTAGATGACCTGTCCATTGCTGTAAGTGAGGTTTTAAAGTCCCCTACTATAATTGTATTATTATCAGTTAGTTTCTTTATGTTTGCTATTAACCTTTTTATGTATTTGGGTGCTCCTGTATTGTGTGCATAAATATTTACAAGTATTATATCTTCTTATTGATCTGTTCCTTTTATGATTATATAGAGTCCTTCTTTGTCTCTTGTTATAGTCTTTGTTTTAAAGTCTATTTTGTCTGAAGTAAGTATTGCCATTCCAGCTTTCTTTTGACATCCATTTGCATGATAGATGTTCCTCCATCTCCTCAGTTTTAATCTGTAGGTGTGTTTAGGTCTGAAATGAATCTTGTGTAGGCAGCATATAGATGGATCTTTTTTTAAACATTCTGTCACCCTATGTCTTGATTGGAGCATTTACTCCATTTACATTCAAAGTAATTGATAGATATGTATTTATTGTTATTTTATTACTTGTTTTGTCGTTGTTTCTAAAGATTTCCTCTGATCCTTTCTTGTCCCTCTCTTTCTTGTTTTGCTAATTTTATTTAGTGATATAATTTTATTTAGTGATATATTTGCTAATTTTATTTAGTGATATATTTAGTGATTTATTTAGTGATATATTTTATTTAGTGATATTATATAGTGATATATATAGTGATATGTATTTCTTTTTATTTATTCCTTGTATGTTTATTGTATGATAAAATATGATTATCATTACATTTGTATTTAACCTCTTCTGCATAAAACAGTCTACATTAAGTTCACAGTAGTTCAAGTTTGAACCCATTCTTTTTCCTCTCCTTTTCATGTTTTAGGTATATACTATTATATTTTATATCCTTTTTGTGTTCCTTAACTGGTATTTTTACAGAAACACTCGTCTCTATATTTAGTTATGGAATTTGTTCTTCCAGTCTTCAGATCACTCTCTGGTTTGTTGGCTTGGATGTGGATGATATCTGAAAATGTGGGATGGGGTGATCTCAGGGTCCTCCTACTCTGCCATCTTCCCAAGAGGCCATTGTTAAGAAGGCAGTAGCTTAATGGTTAGGAGCATGATCTCTGGGGCCAGATTATCTGAGTTCAAATCTCAGTTATAATATTTCCTAACTGTGTGACTTCCAGCAACATATTTAACTTCTTTGTGCCTCAGTGTCCTTATCTATGAGATAGGGATAATAATGGTACTTACTTCATGGGATTGCTGTGAGAATTTAATAGGTTTATAAATTTTAAGTGAGACAAAAAATGCCTGGCATTTGGTTGACACTCAATGAATATTAGCAATATTATTATTGTTATTATCATTACTTACAGTAGGTAGAGAAACCAAGACAGAACAAATTTCAAAGGTGGGGCAAATATATTTTTAGGGTGAAGGAAGAAGAAAATTCAGGGGGAATTTGCAGCCTGAAAACAACCTGTGAGCACGCATGTCTGGCTGATCCACCAAGCAGATCCTCAGTGATGCCCTCTGAAGAAAGTTGGGAGGTCCCCCACCTTCCAGAATTCTTGCTGCCATCCTACAGGCCCTCCTAGGGGACAAAGGAATGCTTTTGCACATGCGAACTACTGTGACCTTAAATCACACAGAATCTCATGTGACCTTCTTTAGTTGTACTTGACATTGACCTGAATGATTCATCTGCTCCTAGGCATTATTTTTAGCCTATATTTAAATGAAGGACAAATTTTGCTCAGGTGGATTCATGGCACTCTGTTTCCTTAGGAATTTTTTTCAGGCTGAACAACAAGTAAACTTTATATTCTATGTAAAAGGGTAATGCTAAATAGTCTAAATTAGGTAATGCTAAGTAAACAGCTTTAGTACAGTCTCAGTACAGAAATAACATGTAAATTCCAAAGTTTTTTAATACTATGAATGCATTTGAGATTCTAGTGTTTCTAAACTACCACTGATGATATCCTTAAGGTACCGAGTTGCTTTCTCAGATATTTTGGCTATTAAAAAGTGTTTAAGTTAGATTATGAGTTGGCAAATGTTATCATACACACTGTTAAAAATGTTTAATATTTTCAAATGTCACAGGAGAATCCAGAACTGTAATGTCAGACATTGCACACTTTGGATTTAATTTTGTAGTTCGTTGTAACATTTACCTTGCTAATCTTTTGTATTAATTTCCTTTTTAAAAAAAATTTGCTTTGGGTAAAACTTTAAAGCATCTTGTATCTTGTGTAAGATCTATAGTTTGTCTTGTCTTATTTTGTTTTGTATTTTTTTTTTTTTTATGAATGAAGCAAAGCTAAGAATGAGGAGAAAAGTAGTAGGAAAATGCCATTTGCTAACTGTTCTTTCCTCTCTCTCCCTTGAAACCACCCACAATTACAGTCCTGCCCAGCCCAAACTATTTTAGAGTGCTAAGGAGAGAAAAAAAGAAAAAGAAAAAGAAAAAGAAAAGATAAGCCCTATCCTTCCCAAACTCTGTTTTAACTTGTCCTCCCATTTTATTTTTCGTTTTTACTAAGCACCATCCTCTTCAATCTCATCCTGGATCCTATTTCCTCCAAGGTTCTATTTGATTCTAACTAATGTCTGCTCCTTAATGTCCTACTATTCTACCTCAAGATCCTAGAGCTAGCACCAGTGTCTTGGAGCTGGAGAAATTCCATCTCCTCTGGTCATCATGCAGGAAGTGTTCTATAATCAGTAAGTAGGATTGCAAGAGGTTAGACATGTTTCTGATACCCAGAATCTAAAGTATAAAATTCCTGTTCCCTTAGCCACATGGTTTCCGTTCTAAATTCTTTCCAGGTTCTAAACAAGCAATTTATATATGTTCGGACAATACCTAGTATAATATATATGGGAGGGGTATGAACAAGTAAAGAGAGTGTTGTTTCTTTTTTGAAGGCCTCAGTTTCTTTCTTTCTTTTTAAGGTTTATTTATTTATTTGAGAGAGAGAGAGAGAGAGAGAGAGATAGTGTGTTCTGGGGGGGAGGGGCAGAGGGGGAGAGAGAATCTCAAACAGGCTGTCTGCTGAGCATGTGGAGCTCAATGTGGGGCTTGATGTGGGGCTCAATCTCAAGACCCTGAGATCATGACCTGAGCCGAAATCAAGTCAGATGCTTTACCAACTGAGCCACCCAGGCACCCTGAAGGCCTCAGTTTATTTTCCAACTATTTAGTAAAACACTTTCTTTGTCTGTCTTTGTTGCCTTTCTTTCTTTTCTCTCTTCCTCACTCCTTCTCTTCCTTCCTTCTTTCTTTCCTTCCTTACTTACAATTGAGGTATAGTTGACACACAATGTTATATTAGCTTCAGGTATACTGTATAGTGATTTGATGACTATACATTGTGCTATGTTCACCATGAGTGTAGCTACCATTTGTCACCATACAATGCTATTATAGTATCACCAACTATACTCCCTGTGCTATTCCTTTTCTCCCATAACTTGTTCATTGTGTAACCCGAAGTCTGTACCTTCTACTCTCCTTCAACCATTTTGCTCATCCCTCCACCCCCTGTCCCTCTGGCAACTGTCAGTTTGTTCTCTGTACTTATAGATCTATTTCTGCTTTTTTATTTGTTTTGTTTTTTTGGATGCCACATATAAGGAAATCATATGGCATTTGTCTTTCTTTGTCTGACTTATTTCACTTAGCGTAATACCTCAAGATCATACATGTTGTTGCAAATGACAAGATACATTCTTTTTTATGGCTGAGTAATATTCCATTGTATATACATACCACTTTCTCTCTATGAATTTATCTATCAGTGGACACTTGGGATGCTTCCATACCTTGGTTATTATAAATAATGCTGCAGTAAACATGGGGGTGCATGTATCTTTTTGAATTAGTGTTTTTGTTTTCTTTGGGTAGATTCCCAGTGGTGGAATTACTAGATCATATGGTATTTCTGTTTTTAATATTTTGAGACACCTCCATACTGCTCCCATAGTGGTTGAGCCAATTTACATTCCCACAAACAAGGCATGAGGGTTCCATTTACTCCACATTCTTGCCAATACTTACTATTTCTTGTCTTTTGATTAGGCATTTTGACAGGTATTAGATGATATCCCATTATGGTTTGATTTGCATTCCCCTGATGACTAGTGATGTTGAGCATCTTTTCATGTGTCTATTTGCCATCTGTATATCTTCTTCAGAGAACTGTTTATTCAGGTCTTCTGCCCACTTTTTAAATGCTCTGTTTATTTTTTTGGATTGAGTTGTATGAGTCCTTTATATATTTTGGATATTAACCTCTTTTTGGATATATTATTTGGAAATATCTTTTCCCATTCTGTAGGTTGATGTTTAGTTTTGTTGGTTGTTTCCTTTGCTGTGCAGAAGCTTTTTATTTTGATGTAGCTCCAATAGTATCTCTTTACTTTTTTTTCCTTGCCTCAGGAGACATATCTAAAAAAATGAATAGAAATTCTGTGTTTCAAAGATAAACTATTACAGAAAACCATCAACAAAACGAGAATATCTATTTTGGTTTCCTTATTGTATATATGAATCAGATCACTGGAATTTCATTTATAGATAGGATCATGTCTGAAATACATGTATTGGATTAAACCAGCTGATATGGTCTATAGTATGATTTATACTTCCACATACATGTCACTGTATTTTCAATTATCTTCTGAATGCTTAAGAAAGGTCCCCAATAGGGTATATGGAAAATTTTAGTGGGTTTCTGACTAATTTTCATTTGTTGCATTTATGTGCTCAAACTCCAACATAGATTGTGTGTGTTTTCTCAGGGAAAGTTTAAAGAAAGAAACTTGAATATTTTGCATACAGATTTAATTTCCTTAGTAAGTGCTGTCTTTACAGCAGCTCAAAGTAATGGCTATAATATAGATCTCTAATATTTAAGCAGTGAAAAATATTTTCCAAATCTCTGTATTGGTCATTTAAAAGTTATTCTATTCTTTGATACATATACACGGATTTTTCTTGGGAAATATTTTGTTTATAATTTTTCTTACTTTAAAAATTCAAAATATGTCACATTTGCATATTACTCTTTTTAGGAGCCACAATTACCAGGTTAGGATTTGAGTTCCATCACTGGTATTATCCACCTTGGGAATGTTAGTCATTTTTTCTGAACTTAAGCTTCATATTGTAAAGTGAGGATAATGATAGTAATTACCAACAATATTATTATGAGAATTATGTAATTCAGTTTTTATATAATTATATAAAAAGATTAGAGTCATGCCTAGAACACTGTGAGGGCTATAGAATTATTATTATTATTTTTTGATTATTTGGAAAAGATTAGGAGAAAAGGGTATAAAATGCAAACCTGCAGAAGGAATTTTCTACAATCTGATGTTACAATAGTCTCCCCTTGAAAAAAGGTACGAATTCTCACTGACCATGATTAGATTTAACTTTGATGTAAAGTGAATTAGAGAAGACTTCGTATTGATCAGTATGAGATGCTTAGAAGAATGCTTTAACATGTAAGTAACAACCGTTATATTGAACTCTGCTCCTTAATAAGGCAAGGTAATGGGGTAGTTATAATTCTTTGCTACTCTTACTAGTAGGACTTAGATGAAATAAGCCAATGAGGGCTAAGCTCCTACTTCTGCCGCAGCAGAGGGAGATTGTTGGACTCCCCTGGAAATGGCCTGAATGGGTCAGGACACAGGTCATGAATGTGGTGGAGCAAGAGAAGCTGCTGAGCTTTGTCAGGGCTGGGACTGCAACAGTACACAGCACCAGTGTGCTTTGAGACCTAGCTTGCACTTGATCATTTCTTCTAGGAGAAACAGATGGAGGCCCAGGAAGAGTGACTCAGGGTCCAAAAGAGGACATTAATATTATAAACATGTCTTGTCTTTTCTGTCCTAAGGAAGAAGGCTCAGAAAGTTGTGATCATCTCTTATCTTGGAATCAGGGAGGGAAGAATAAAGGGGTGATTTATAATACCTCTTTTCTTTTAAAAATGTACTAAACCCAATCTGGCTTGAAGGGTATTAAATACATTGCATCATGCTTGTGGGCTTAAGGAGAGTTAAATAGCCTAGTTTAGAAGTAATTTATATAGGTACTTTTTATTTTTTAAGCATATCCTAATGTGATATACATTGATCTCAAATGTGTATCCCCAAACCTACGCATTATTTTCCCCCAGAACTCTTTCCTTCATTCTTGTTTAATATTATCACAACCTACTTTTAAGGTCATAAATCTCTGTAATCCTATTTAGCTTTACTCTTCTCCTCATTTTCTGTAGCAAATTCATTAATTTAATCTACTATGTGTCAGCCACTCCTCTGGGAACTAGGGGATACGTCAGTGAAAAGAAATCAGCACAACAACAAAAAGAATATCTTCCTCATAGTGTTTATTTCTAGTGGGAGTAGACAAACTTACAAATAAACAATACATAATTTAATATAGTAGAATTTTGTGTTTTGTTACTATATTTCCTTTTATGTTACTATGATTTGTCTCAGATTATTATTGTCATGAATAATTCTTTAGAAGTAAGAGTAAATAATCTGGATTCAAAAGTGAAAGAGTATTAAAAAAAAGTAGGATCTTCAGAAAACATTGCAGTGGGCTGAAAAGGGCAACAAAAAACACAAATATGATTTTGTTATTCATAAAAAAAATAGCTTGAGCCTTGGGAAATTTAATGAAAGAAACATTTGTCAGAAGCCTACTACTTACGTACTTATTCATTCCACAAATATTTCTTGAGAATATCTTAGAAACTGGGACAAAATGGTAAACAAAATATATGAAGTCCTTGCCTTAAAGAATTTGTATTCTAGTGGAAGAGATAGATAAACACCATTCCCTAAACACATACTCATTTCCTAACTATTCTATTTCCTAGCTCTCCACCTTGCCCCCGGGTACCCCCACCACTACCTCAAAAAAAAAAAAAAATCTTTTCTATCAGTGTCCTGGTTTGGGGACCTTTTGAACCATGAATTCTTGTGTCATAACTGCTCCCAATTCCATCATCCCCCTTGCCATAGTTATCTTTCTAAAACATATTAATAGTTACATTCTTCTGTTTCTACATCTTTTGATTCTGTATCATCTGCTTTATGATTTCATTCACATTCTGGCCCTTATCTATTTTCCAGCTCTCTTTACTTCCTTAAAACCTGTGTAACATCTCCTTTTGGCTGTCATTGCAACTTTCAGCCAAATGACTGTTCATACTTCATTAAAAAAAAAAAAACAATTACACGGAAGTTCTTTCATCTTCTTATTACCATGTTATAACCCTATTTCCATAAGACAATACATATCATATTCTTCAATTCATTTAAAACCTATCAATAGCCAATATTTCCTCTTGTACTTCAGATTGCAACTTCTCTCAATTTTTCAAGACTTTTTCATTCTAAATAATTGTATCAATAGTTTCTTCCTTTCTGTTGGATTATTTCCACCTGTTCTTGGTAAGCTTTTATGTCATTCATTTAAAAAACCCAACTATTTTTCCTCTAAGGTTTTTCTCCTAAGATTATTGTCTTAACTTGCTCTCCATTTTCAGTCTTACTCATCAACCGACTCCAGTCTGTCTGGCTTTCATCTCTTCCACTTCATGGAAACATCCCCCTCCATCACTTTTCCTCCCTTCCTTCCCTCTTATATTTTTCCAAGGGCAGCAGTAAATCCAGTGAACCCTTCTGTACTCATCTTGCTCTACCACTCAGTGGCATTCAATACAATTCACCACTCATTCCTTCAAAATTGATTCTCTACGCTAATTCATCTCTTTTAGTCTCCTTATGCTGGTACTTTCCCTCTACCTGAAATCATTATCCACATCTTGCTAGGTGATTTCATTTAGTCACAGTGACTAAATGCTAATAATTTTGAAAATATATTTCTTTCTATCCAGACTCTGAGCTCCAGATTTATATATTCAGATGGTTACTGTGCATGTCTATTTGAATACTTAATAGGCAACTCAAACTTAAAATTTTCAAACCAGAACTCATGATGGCTCCCCACACCTACCTCTTCCTCAAGCAGTCTTTCCCATCCCAATAAGTAATACCAGTATCCACTCAATTATGCAAGCCCTAAACCTAGACGTCATCCATAATTTCTCCATTTTTTCTAAACTCTCCTCACAGAATCCGTAAGTGTGTTCAAAATATATTCTAAATGTGTCTACTTCCTCCCCATCTTTACTATCACTGCCTTAGTGCAAGCCACGATCATATCTTGCCAGGACAATTCTTGTAGCTTCTTGCCAGGACAATTCTTGTAGCTTCTTAACTACTATTTCTGCTCCTTCTTTTGGTTCATGACTGCATTATAGTCAGAGTGATTTTTAGTAATCCATATATCAGATCATTTAAGACCTTTCTTAAAAGTCCTTCAGTGGTTACAGTGAAGTTGAGGATCTTTATGGCAAATTTCTGAGTGATTTGGTCTCTGGATGTCTCTTTGAGATCATTTCCTTACCCTTTCTCTCTAGCTTGCTCTGTTCTAGTCACATTGTCCTCCTTTCTGTCCCTTGAATAAGTCAAACTCCTGTCCACCTCAGAACCTTTTCATTTAGAATATTCTTCCTCTGGCTGTGTGCATGGTAGTTTATTTTTCATTGAGTCTTAACTCAACTATCACCTCCTCAGAGAAGTCTTCACCCTTTATTAAAAATAACACATTAGTCTTGAGGGAAAATCCATGACTAACATTTGCTAAAGCCAAATAAATTTAAGATGTTTTTGTATGTTACATTACCATTTTAGGATTCTTTTGCACAGTAACACATTAATGTTTCATTCATACATATATTCATTCATTCAGCTAGTATTTATTAAACATCTGCTATGTGCCAAGAGTTATTCCAAGTGCTTGAGATATATGAAAAAATAAAACAGATATAGTTCTTTAACTTCTGAAGTTTACATTCCAGTGAGTGAGATAAATAATAAACATAAGCCTAATAAAATGTAAATAATATCATATAAGGAAGGCCATATGTACTATAAGAAATGGGACAGCAGGGTAAGGGGGATTGAGGGTGCCTGGAGGTAAGGGGTGCTCTGAGAGTTGTGTTATAAAGAAACCAGCACTTCACAAATTTACTTGACCACAGAACACACAGACCAATCTTTCAAAGGATACATTTTAGCAAAGTATTTTCTTTTTTTTTTAATTAATTATTTTTGTTAACATATAATGTACTATTTGCCCCAGGGGTACAGGTCTGTGAATTATCAGGCTTACACACTTCACAGCACTCACCATATCACATACCCTCCCAATATCCATACCCCAACTGCCCTCTCCATACTCCCTTTCCCCCCAACAACCCTCAGTATGTTTTGTGAGATTAAAAGTCTCTTATCGTTTGTCTCTCTCCCGATCCCATCTTGTTTCATTTATTCTATTTCTACCCTCCAAACCCCCCACGTTGCTTCTTGACTTCCACATATCAGGAAGATCATATGATAGTTGTCTTTCTCCGACTGACTTATTTCGCTAAGCATAATACCCTCTAGTTCCATCCACATCATCACAAATGGCAAGATTTCATTTCTTTTGATGGCTGCATAGTATTCCATTTTATATATTTTATATATATATATACACACATAAACACACATACATACACACATATATGTATAAATATATATATATATATATATATATATATATATATATATATACCATATTTCTTTATCCATTCATCTGTTGATGGACATCTAGATTCTTTCCATAGTTTGGCTATTGTGGACATTTCTGGTATAAACATTCGGGTGCACATGCCCCTTTGGATCCCTACATTTGTATCTTTAAGGTAAATACCTAGTAGTGTGATTAGCAAAGTATTTTCTACCTACTCTCTGTTTCTCCCTCTGCCTGCAAGGTACACACGTTTTATAGAGTAGAAACCTGAGTTGCAGAGAGCCTCTCTAATTTTCCCTGAGTCACAAATCCTTCATAGAATTTTAAGGTACACTCTGTGCCTTACAAAGATGATTATGAAGATTATGCTAATAAAAACAATAAGTTGCACCTAGTATATTAGATTCTTGGAGCAGCTTATTTATATGACAAAATTACTTCCAGTAGTAGTCAGGAAATGAAACAAAAAAAATGGTTAGAAAAAAAGGGAGACCATGAAAATTTTCTTTTCATAGATTTTGTATATGTAATTATACCAATGAAAAAGAATAATAAGTAACTAAAATAAATATTACAGTATGCAAGTGAAAAAAATAATAGATTGATGTTTTTAAATTACATTAATGTGTTTTTTTTGCAAAGGAAACCTAGGTAGTCTGTTATATACACTGATTGTTATGGACTGAATATTTATGTTACCTCTCCTTTCCCAAATGCATATGTTAAAATCCTAATGACCTGTATAGCTGTACTTGGAATATGGAAGCAATTAAGATGAAATGAAGTCATAAGGTGAGGCCTTGATCTAATAAGATTTAGTGTTCTTATAAGAAGAGACATTGGAGAGTTCACTTTCTCTCCTTTTTTTGTGCACACACACAGGAAGGCCTTGTGAGGACAGTTAGAAGATAATCATCTACAAGTCAGGAAGAGAATCCAAAAACTGAATCAGCCAGACACTTGATTTCTCTCCACTTTCTAAAACTGTGAGAAAATGAATTTCTGTTGCTGAAGTCATCCTGTCTGTGATATTTTGTTATGGCAGTCTGAGCAGCCTGAGAAGACTAACACACCAATATATTAGTCTGTTACAGTAATGAATACTTAACTTTACAGTTTTTATAATTAACACTTAACTTTGGCAAATTTGTTAATTGTTTTGTCGAACTTGATTTTCTTTATGTAATCTTATCTAATAGACTGTGTGACCAAATTTGCCAATCTATCTTTGCTCACAATAACAGAACACTTCTTATTCATTTTAATTTAAAATTTTATCACAAAGGGACAGATATAAAACCAGAAAAAAATCACAAATGTAAATTTGGAAGAGATTCATAAAAAAATCCATTGTGCTGTAGGTTTCAGAAATTTCAAACACAGAAGGAAACTTCAAATAGCTCTATGGAGTGACAGAGCTGAAGCAAACCCCATGCTGCCGCTTCATCCTTTCCATCACTGGGATATCACCACTTTTATCTAATCTGCTTCATTCAGAAATATATAGCTCCACAGTGGTTGGAAAGAGCACCCAAAGAGAGCTTGAATGATTCAAACACATTATGAATTTACTAAAAAAAAATAAGGGTTTGTAGCTGTGTCCACAAAAATCAGGGGCTCACTGGATGACTGGGAAATTCTTCAAATTAACTTTCATCTAGAATTTGCATTATTGTATTCAGCATAAAAGTTAATTCGGAGAATCCCCAGTCACCTGGGCACTTATTTAGAACTTAGACCGCCAGAAGTTTTCTGAGGAAAGGAGTGTTTATTACTGACATTATTTAGAATTACTGGCTTACTGTGATAATAAACAGATTAACTTTAAATCTGTTTTATTGCTTTTTTTTTTTAAACATCTAGTGTAACTAATGAGAAATTCAGTGCCAATATGATTTTAACTATTTAGGTGATTCTTTAAACTTTCTTTCTGAAAATTTAAATTAATCCTTCATCCATTATGTTCATATATTTTATTATAAAATTTCTAAGGTTGGATTTCTTACTATCCATCTTGAGTATAACTCTGAAAATCTTTTCAAGATGAAAATTTATTTTTTAACAGCTGTATAAATGTTCCTACAGTAATATTATTCCCTTTTTCATTATGTCTGCTGCTTATTCTAAAATTCATTTTAGATATACGTTGCATCTTGTTGATGTATTCTCCATGTCCCTTACCATTTTTCTCATATCTTGTAAATGTATTAATTTTAATTGCCCAAAATGTATTATTTGTTTCATGATTAATTTTACATGTAATATACTTTTAAGTGTAGAGTACATTTCTCTCTGTGGAATTTTTTTCCTTACAAAGCTGGTGATTTTCAGATGGGTGCTTCATATCAGACAAAGCTCACTCACCACAATCTCTACTGCCTCCTGGTTCCCATGATCCTCAGGGGGTAGAGATATGCCACCCAGCATGTTGTCCTATGGATATGGGAATATCTGCTCTTCCTGGGAGTCAGTTACTGCCAGTCTGGCACTACTCTGATCTCTGTTTTGGGCATTAATAGTTTCTGCTTTAGTCTCCAAAGACGTGTGTTTTATACAGCATCTGAATTTGCCTGTTTTCTATCTATCATGGTTAATTTTTAGTGTCAACCTGACTAGGCTATGGGGCTCCCACATATTGGTCAAACATTACTCTGGGTGTTTCTGTGAAAGTGTTTTGGATGAGTTTAACACTGAAATTGATGAGGTAAGTAGAGTTGATTTCCCTCCCAAATGTGAGTGAGTCCCATTTTGTCAGTTGAGTTCATGATCAAAACAAAAAGCTGACCTTCCCCCACAAAAGAGGGAATTTCTGCCTGACTGCCTTCCTACTGAAAGATCAGTTTTTTTCTGCTTTTGGACTGAACCAAAGCAGTGGCTGATTCTGGGTCTCAGGCTCTGGCTTTCAGACTAAAACTATACCACGGGATCTTCTGTATTTCCAGCTTGCTGACTGCAGATCATGGGAATTCTCAGCCTCCATAATCATATGAACCAATTCCAATTTATTCACAGATACACACACACACACACACACACTTATTTTACATCCTTTCAGTTCTGCTTCTTTAGAGAACCCTGAATAAATATACTGTCTAATAAGAACTCAAAATGTCTGTTAGGGAAAGCATGAATCCTTTTGTCTAATGTGACTATAACTTGTCTCCTTATTTGTTTTCCTCTTACATGCACTGTTCTTTGTGTTTTCCTTCCTTTTTATTTTAAAATTTTATTTTTTATTAAAAATAATTTTTCTTTAAATTCCCATATTTTTAAAATTTAAATTCAACTCAAAATTTAATTCAATTTAATTTAAATTGAATATATTGCATCATTAGTTTCAGATGTAGAGTTCAATAATTCATCAGTTGCGTATACCACCCAGTGCTCATCATATCATATGCACTTAATGCCCACCACCCAGTTACCCCATCTCCCTAACCACCTCCTCTCCAGCAACCTTTAGTTTGTTTCCTATAGTTAAGAGTCTCTCATGGCTTTTCTCCCTCTCTGATGGCTTCCCATTCCATTTTCCCTCCTTTGCCCTATGATCCTCTGCCCTGTTTCTTATATTCCATATATGAATGAAACCATATGAAAATTGTCTTTCTCTGATTGACATACTTTGCTCAGCATAACTCTCCAGTTCTATCCCTGTCATGTAAATGGTAAGTATTCATCCTTTTCTGATGGCTGAGTAATATTCTTATGTACATATACCACATCTTCTTTATTTATTCATCTGTTGATGGACATCTAGGTTCTTTCCAAAGTTTGGCTATTGTAGACATTGCTACTATGAACATTGGGGTGTAACTACCCTTCAGATCAATACATTTGGATCTCTGGGGTGAATATCTAGTAGGGGTATTGCTGGGTCACTGAGTAGCTCTATTTTTAACTTCTTGAGGAACCTCCATACTGTATTCCAGGGTGGCTATACCAGCTTGCATTCCCACCATCAGCGTAAGAGGGTTCCCCTTTCTCTGCATCCTGGCCAACATTTACATACTGCATTGTATCAGTTTTTAGATGTACCACCTGGAGATTTGATATTTATATACATTACAAAATGGTCACCATAGTAAGTCTAGTTACCATCTGTTGCCATACGAAGTTGTTACAATATTATAGACTATACTCCCAATGCTATACATTATATACCCATGTCTTTCTTACTTTATAACTGAAAGATTGTTCTGCTTAATCTCTTTCATTTGTTTTGTCCATCCCCCCCATCCCCACTTCCCCTCTGGCAGTGATCATTTTGTTTTCTCTATCTATGAGTTTTTTGTTTTTGTTGTTCTTGTTCATTTGTTTTGTTTTTTGGATTTCATATATGAGTCATACAGTATTTTCTTTCTCTGACTTATTTACTTTAACATAATACATTTTAGGTCCACTCATGTTGTCTCAAATGTCAAGATTTCATTATTTTTGTAGCTGAGTAATATTCTACTGTATTCCCTGTATATGTCACATCTTCTTTATGCATTCATCTATTTTTTAAAAAATATTTAATTTATTTATTGGAAAGAGAGAGAACAAGCAGGGGGAGAAGGAGAAGCAGACTCCCCACTGAGCAAGGAGGCTGATGCGGGACTCGACCCAGACCCTGTGATCATGACCTGAGCTGAAGGCAGACGCTTAACTGACTGAGCCACCCAGCTATCCCTATACATCCATCTATTGATGGACACTTGTACTGCCTCCCTGTCTTGGCTATTGCAAATAATGCTGTGATGAACATAGAAGAACCTGTGTCTTCAAATTAGTATTTTTGTTTTCTTCAGATAAATGCCTAGAAGTAGAACTTCTGGATTTTTATGGTGGTTCTATTTTTAATTTTTTGAAGAACTTCCATACTGTTTTCCATAGAGACTGTACCAATTTACATCCCCACCAATAGTGGATGAGGGTTCCTTTTTCTACACATCCTCTCTAACACTTATTATTTCTTATGTTTTTGTTATTAGCCATTCTTACAGGTGTGAGATGTTATATCACTTTGGTTTTGATCTGCATTTACCTGATGATTAGCGATGTTGAGCATCTCTTCATGTATCTGTTGGCCAATCTGTATGTCTTCTTTAGAAAAATGTCTGCTTTTAAATTCTTTGGAGGCAAGATATTTCCTTTGCTCTATTGCCTTCTCTTGTAAAATCTCTGATAATAATAGTAGATAACATTTGTTGAGTACATTAGAGTTAATGCATATTTAATTATTGTGATGAATAGTTCAACTTAATAAAGTGGGAATACCCAAAATGCCTTTTCCTACTTGTCCAAGATTTTCTTTCTGGTCTAGAGGACTTGGGGCTGACTGTTCAAATTCTTTAAACTATTAGCTCAACAAATCAAGTTGGGATTGCACATGATGCAGGGGAAGAATGACTGCGGGGAAAGGGAAGTCTTCCTGGCTTATTTCACTGTATATTTAATCCAAGTCTTATGGCTCATTTCACTGTCTTCATGATGACTCCCCCTACTCTTGGTTGTAGCATCAAAATATCTAACACTGGTAAAAGTAGTCATATTGTTTTCCTATAGGCTATAAGTTACTATTATGGTTAGTCATTTAGGAAAATTTGCCTGCTGTGAATAGAACAAAAAGAATTACTTTTATTTATTTTAAATTAAAAAAATTTTACTAAATAATTAAAAAAAGACTTATTTATTTATTTGAGAGAGAGGGTGAGGAAAAGGGGCAGAGGGAGAGGGAGAGAGAGAGAATCCCAAGCAGACTTTCTGCTAATCCTACAGCCCAATGTGAGGCTTGATCCCATGATACTGAGATCACAACCTGAGCCAAAATTAAGAGTCAGATGCTTAACTAACCAAGCCACTCAGGCATCCCAAGAATTATTTTACTTTTATACAGATACTAAAGGGAAATTGCTTTAAATTTTCCCTTTCCAGCCTTATTTTTATTATGAAAATAAAAGATATGTAAACCTTTTCCTTTATTTTCTGTTATTTATTTATTAAATACATGACCTTAATAGATACTTGTTAATTCAGTTGTTCTCCATATAATTTTACTCAAAGAAACCCTGCCCATGAGTATAAAAGTAGTTTGCTCTACTTAGTGTCCTCTATCCTACAGGATCCCATCTGTGGTTTTAACAATAGTGATGATTAATTCTATAAAGAGTGATTTAATCTGCAAAGCAGAACCAGGAACAGAGCCAGAGAGTGGCCATATGCTCTGAGACGTCTCTACAACACAGACATGTTTTCCAGAGAACATTTCTATTATCTGCTGAAAGATGGTCTAGAAGCTCCTGTTCTAAGTGGTTCTGGAGGTCTATGGTAATAAATTAGATAGTTGTAAACTTGGAATAAAAATGATCCAGGTTAGGCACTCATAGTGACTGCATATTAGATATCAGGAAAGAGGGGTATTTCTTACAAAGAGAAGATCTTTCTGCCTCCTGAATAATTTGTTAAGTTTTTCTTTTTTTTTCTTTTTGAAAGATTTTACTTATTTGACAGAGAGAGTGAAAGCAAGAGAGGGAACACAAGCAGGGGGAGTGGGAGAGGGGAAGCCAGCCTCCTGCTGAACAGGGAGCCTGATGTGGGGCTCAATTCCGGGACCCTGGGATCATGACCAGAGATGAAGGCAGACACTTAATGACTGAGCCACCCAGGCACCCCATTTGTTAATTTTGTTATTTGGAATTTCTTTTCTTCTTAATTTTTATTGTTACCATATCACTGTGCCTGTCAATATTATTTGCAATGGTATCTTAGCAAAACAGAACAGCATCAGATTTGAAATTATTATTTCCACCATTTATGAATCATGTGAAGTGGGAAATAACTTACCAGTTTCTTCATTTGTAAAATCGTCCTTCCCAGGGTGGTTATAGAGACCAAACAAGACAATGTATGTGAAATGATCTGGCACAAAGCATCAAATCAGTGTGGAATCAGAAAGGCAATGTTTGGCTGTAAGATTTCCCTAAGTCTTTAGAAACATCTATATTTACACCTGCCTGATGTATTATTTTTAAGTTATTTGGTGTTTAAAAGTCACAGGTAAAAACTCACATATGTTTGATAAAAGAAGGATTAGCATGTATATTTTAAACTTTAAAAAACAACTTTAATTAACTAAAACAATGTAATTATATTTCAGGTGTTCCTGAAACTAATATGGACAAAATGATTTATTTAGTGTTAAATTTATTGAAGACATTTAGAGATAATATGTCTCAGTGACTGTTTTATTATTAATGAATTTTTTGTGAAAACAGGAGAAAAAGGGGCTTGATTTGATTATAAAATAATCAAAAACAGGATAGACATATCAGTATCACCGATTATGTTCTCAATTCTTCCCAAATTAACTGTCTCTTATATGACAGCACCTCTATTTTACTCTTGGCTTTATTTATGCTCTAATGTCATAGATCATTAGTTGTGAAAATAAAGTAAATATTACTATAAACCCCCATTAACCATTAATATAATCTTCATATTGCTTTAGTTTAAAATAATTCTAAAATTATAATAGTCACTGCTTATTTATAAATTTTATTTAAGTAAAATATTTTTAATTCAATGGGATTAAGGAGTGATTTCATTAGTTTCATGTTAGGAAATAAGAAAAAAATTTGCCAAGATTCTTGAACTTCTATCATTCAATAAGGAGCCAATTTAGTTATTGTGTCTTTTAGACATATCCCAACTCCAGTCCCACTGCCATCGATTGGTCATTGATTGGTCTTCTCATTGGTCCTTTTCCTTGACTATTTAAAATGTAACTTTAGGGGCACCTGGGTGGCTCAGTGGGTTAAGCCTCTGCCTTTGGCTCAGGTCATGATCCTGGGGTCCTGGGATCGAGCCCTGCATCGGTCTCTCTGCTCAGCAGGGAGCCTGCTTCCCCCTCTCTCTCTGCCTGCCTCTCTGCCTACTTGTGATCTCTCTCTCTGTCAAATAAATAAATAAAATCTTTAAAAAAAATAAAATGTAACTTTATTATTTTCTAATCATGCAATCCTTTCTGCTCCATAGTATAACAAGTCATTTCAAAAAGTGAGATCATATTGATTTTTCCTTTAATACCATTTTATGGTTTCTAATACCTAGAAGAAAAAGTTTAAATTATTTAGTATTGTGTTGAAAAAAAACCTTTAGTAATGCCCCCAACTTTTACCGCTGACGTGCCCCCAGCACCCAGTATCTAGTGCACTTAAGATGCTCAGTGCATTTTTGATGAATAAATGAATGAACCTCCCATTTTAGGCTCCCTACCCTTTACCCTATTCCCACACTCAAATCTTGCATTGCTTTGCACATGTAATGCTCTTTCCTTCCTCTATTCCAACTGCCTTTGGGCCTGCAGAAAAGGTTTCACTAAAATGGAATAAAGAGGTTTCGTCTGTGAGACTCATAAGAATGAGTAGAGGCCATAATCAAGTGCAGAAGGATGGTTGGCATAGTTACATATTACAAAACAAGGGACTCATATAGGAGCTGATGAAAGTATCTGAGCGTTTATCACTAGAGTTTTATCTTAATCCTGTCCTTATTGTTGATTAGTTTTTCGCTCTGGAAGAGCAAACTCAATAAATGCAATAATACTGCATTGTAATGATGAAATGAAATTATTTCTCTCACAGGAGAAATCTTACCGAGGGCGGTCAACCATATGTATGGCATTTTGAGAGCCTTGTTTTATTTTTCATGTGTAGTATATAGTGATAGGGTCAAAGTAATTAAATGCAATAAAAGTAAAGGGAGATGAAAATATCGTGATTCCCCCTTATCCAGTCTTGCTTTTGATTTCAGCTACTTGGAGTCAACCATGGCCTGGAAGCAGATGATCTCTTAATGTGTTGTATCCTAACAATACATCACAACACCTATGTCATTCACCTCACTTCATCTCATCACTTTGGTGTTTTATCTAACACCATAACAAGAAAGGTGAGTATAGTAGTAAAATAAGGTATTTTGAGGGAGACCACATTCACATATTTTTTTGTTTTTGTTATAGTGTATTTTTTGTTAGAGTATATTTATTACAATATATTGTTATAATTGTTCCATTTTGTTTTTAGCTATTGTTACTTTCTTATTGTGCCTAACTTATAAGTTAAACTTTATCAGATGTATTTATGTATAGGAAAAAAAATGTATATAGCATTTGGTATTCTCCATGATTTCCAGCATCCATTGGGGTCTTGGAACATATCCCCTGTGGATAAGGGGGCAGATTACTATAATAATTCCAAAGGGTATTTTGGAATAACATATTTATGTTTACTGAATGAGTTCCTCTTGGAAGATATTTTTGGAAATTTTTGTTTTCTTTTTAGTTAGAAAAGGACAAGACCATAAAATAAATTGTAATTTGAGGAAGACAAAATAAGGAATACAGAATACACCCATATGTCCATAGTGCAAAACAAAATAATAAAAAAAGAACACCAAAAAGCAAAAACAACTCTCATGCAGGAAGGAGCAATAAAAATGAAACAAAAGAAAAGTAACAAATTTTATGAATGGAACTTGAAAGGAACAACTTGGGACAAAATGGAAAAAGGCTTATTGGTTATGACTGGCTATAAAGTTGCAGTGATGCACCAAAATCTTCATATAGAAGAAAAGGACATTCAAGAATGTGACATATTAGGGCTTGGATTACCACTTTATTAATGAATATTAATAAAAGGTAAAAACCAGGTATGTACATTACTTAAGAGAAAAACCAAGGTCTACTTAGCTGAAGAATTTAGAGAAAGCTTAGTCAAAACATGTGGCAGAGGGATGGCTCAGCAACATTCTCCTGGGCAGAAGAAGGTACAGGTTCCCTGATCCCAAACCACATTGAGAAATGCATCCTTGCACATGGTAAGGTCTGACTGGAATCTGGTCTGGAAGCATAATAGTCTCTAAATCCAGACAATAGAGCAGTCTTGCATATAACCTAGTCTCATACTTGCTAGAGACTACCTCATGGTGCAGCTTAAAGATCTTTGAGTGTACACAACATAGTATAATTACAGGGTAGAGTATATTTAGGAATCAATAATATCCTCACCTATGATAGATTTTCCTTGTTGGTAGATCTTGGTTCCAAGTACATTTCTCAACTCCATGCTGCAGTCTCAGATCCATCCCACCATAAGTACCTGGGAAACCAGTGGAAAGATGTCTGACCAGCTATAAGCTCTTCTGCAATGCCTCAGGGGAAGATGGTTTTAAAAGGGAACTTGAATGAGAACTGGGTGCTTTATGAATCACTGAATTCTATCTACTCCAGAAACTAATACTGCACTACATATTAACTAACAAAATTTAAATTTTAAAAAATTAATGAGGAAATCTGAAACAGTAAATAAGTAAGTAAATAAATAAATAAATAAATAAATAAAACTTGAAGAAATGGGGATGTCGGCACTAACAATTTTAGAAGGCACATGCATAGCACTTAACTATGAGCCTGGCACTGTTTGGTATGCTTTGTATGTGCTAATTTGCTTACTGATGCTACACCTTGATCCATTACTATCCCCATTTTCCAAATGGAGAACTGGGATACAAAGAGGTTGACTAAATGAAACCCAGGTCACTTAGCTAGTGAGTGATGAAACCATGACTTGAATTCAGGAAGATTGGCAGCAGAGACTGTCCCTAACCATTTTTCTGAGCCACCTCTCTAGGGCAACTAACCACTCAGTGCTTTATTCTTACTGTGACCATTCCTTTTTACATTTGAAGAGAGCAAGAGATGGAGAGGTTAAATGTAAAGTCCCATAATAAGTTAAGGAATTGGGATTTTTTTGAACCCAGGGCTGTCAGATTCTGTTGACAGTGCTATACCTTGTTCTGATTTTGAGGAGTACAACTTGTAAGGTTTTACAGGCAAGATAAACACGACACCAGGAGAGGTAGGCACAAGGCAAGATTTATTAAAGGTGCTCTCGGGCGAGGTTCCGCGAATCCAGAGGGGAGTTGGGGAAGTCGCGCTGAGAGGGGTCGAGTGGGTTTTATCTGGGTTAAGATAGGGAATAGGTTCACAGGCATATGGTATGGTATTCGGGGATTGGAGGGTTGGGGGAGTCCTGATGTTCCGGTTTCTTGCATAGGTATCGGGTTACTTGTGGAGATGTGACCTGGGCATATATCTTTATGGCTGGAGAGTCAAGGGTTAGGAAAGGCGGGGTGGGGGGGGGGTTGCTGGAAGATGGTGGCCCGGTGGTCATTTCTATTGTTTTTCCTGTATTCCCAGAGCCACTGACCCAACACAACCTATGCTGAATTTTTTCTGCAAATTGGCAAATAGTCAAAGAAAAGGGCAAATGAACTTTTTTGTTTGTGACCCTGTTAATGGCATAGACCCACATTTTCCTAAACTTGAATCCTTTTGAGGAGAAGGTTTCCTTTTCAGAGAAATAATAAATTATTACATATATGTGATGTATCAATTTTATACTCAAAATTAAACATAAGATAATATGTGAATGAGTGCTTGTTTTAAAAAAGTGCCGATGATTTATATAGAAAGTGTATATAAGTGAAATGTTTCCTATTTCTTCGCTCCATATTGTTATATAACCTTAAAAATAATATATCTTTTAAGGTAAATACATCCAAAATCTGCTTAACAGTTTCTTCTGTCTGAATATTATTCTGTTACATGTACATTACATTTGTTTACTGTACCCTTATTTTTCTTAAATTGTCAAATTTTTAAATGTTGGTGAACATGATAGCTGCTGACATCAATGTTTATCTTTTATATGAATTCTCTTAGTAGTTCAAATAATGTTTCAGTTGATTCTTTTGGATTTCCTAGTTAGAAATGTCTATCAACTGCAAAAAGTGACGGTAATATATATATATTTTTTCCTTTTCATATATCTCTGCTTTGTGCAGTATTGGATAGAGGTAAAAAGCAGGGTTCTGGCAGTAGTCTTTCTGGGCATGAATCTCAGCTCTGCCTTTTAATAGTTTTGTGACCTGGAGTAAATTACTCAACTTTTATGTGCCTCATATTCTTCAAACATAGAGTGGATATAGAAATAGAGCCTAAAGCATAGGATTCTTGTGAAATGCTGAGACTAGTTTCTTGCTTTAGGTTTTTACCCAGCTAAGTATTCAGACTAATTATTATTTGATGTATAATAGTGTAGACTGACTTTTTCATGTAGTTTAATGGGTAAAGTCTGAAATTGGGTATCAGGAGCTGAACAATTTCAGAGTGTTTAGGAGAATGGGAACTATTATCAGGCAAATCTATGTTTAATTCAAAGCTCCAAATACCTTGATTGGTCTGACTTTGGGTATTTTATATAGTTTTTTTGAGCATCAGGTGTTTTTTTTCTTAATATGTAAAATGGGAATAAGAATAACATCTTTCAGTTTTTTGTGAGGATCACTTAATACATATAAAATACCACATTGTTTAGCATTTAATGAAGACTCAAAAAAGATAATTATTTATCCCAAACTAGCTGATTGATGTTAGAAATGTCTCCAAATTTTTCAGACCCAAGTCTTAATCTGTAAATAGAAGTGGAATATACAATTTTCTCTAAGTTCTTTCCAGGTCTAAAATAGAAATTCAGCCTATGATAGACCATATACAAGTCATAGGACAACTTGTACACTGTAATTTATAGGGAAGCAATTGTCCATGTAACTAAATGCTCCTTAAGATGTTGGTACACAGATCCTTAGTTGAGACCTGTGAGGACAGGCAGAACATTGTTTAGATAATCTGGCACAATATCAGTATGGGAAGTTCAGGATGGAATTTAATATAATCTTCTCTTTGGCTAAAGGGAAGCTAGATGCATCAATAGCATTTGCCATAAATGGGAAAGATAGTTGCAAAGTTATTTAATTTGTCGGCCTGGTAACAATCCCAGTACAAAACATAGCACTGAGCTAGGAGTAGGTGGTTCATCAATCATTTTGCCTGAATAATTAATTTGATTGTTCTTTAAAAATTTTAATATTTTGCAAATGATTCAAGATCACAAGTTCTTTTAGGGAGTGACTTTCTTACTAACTTATTTTTTACTCATAACATCTTAGTGTGCTATTTTGAACACATTAGATTATTAATGTATCTTTATTAAATTAATGAATGATTATGTATTTGAGGACTCACCGACTACTTTTCATGATTTTCTTCACACTGATTTCTACAAACTAGATGATTTCAGTCAGGGTTAGGCTATTGAAAGGCTTTGATATAGCTGAAGAGACATGAATTGGGAAAGAAAACATATGACCTTGCCAAAGGATTGTTGAATAATAATTGCCTGAATTACCTGCCTATCCTTAAATAACTCAGTAATATCCTGCCCTAAATTATCCATATATTGGGATTGTATTTCCTATTTCTTTTCTAAGAAGGAGCTGAATTCAATGGTTTTGTTCTTCGAACTGTAATGACAGTCACATATCGCCTGACCACTGAACTACTAAAAGTTAGTATCTTCTTTTTTGTCTCCAAGTTTATTATATGTTCTTTTATTCTCAGGAAACTTTAACCAAAGCAACTACACCTGTTCTGGTTTCTATCAAATAATTCACAATTTCAAACAAGCATTAGTGAACTCTATAGAATTGACTGAGTTTAGAAATTACCACCATTAATGTTATAATCTCTATTGTTACTCAAAGTGTAGGATCTTACTTACCCACCTTAACAGACTTATTAAAGCACTCCTTCCAGTCACAAACAGGTTTCCTGAGAATTCTTTTTATCTTATTTTTGTTTTTTAAGAGAGAGAGAGAGTGTGTGTGCATGTGCATGGGTGAGTGGCGGGCAGAAAGTGAGGGAGAGAGAATCCAAAGCAGGCTGCACACCCAGCACAGAGCCCGAAGCAGGGCTTGATCCCATAACCCTGAGATTATGACCTGAGCCAAAATTAAGAGCCCAACTGACTGAGATCCCTTTCTTAGAATTCTTATGAATACACTTTTGCTGATTTTATTTTAATATGATTGAATCTGGGAATGCCTTGGTGGCTTAGTCGGTTAAGCGTCTGACTTGATTTGGGCTCACATCATGATCTCAGAATCATGAGATGGAGTCCCCAGTCGGGCTCGCACTCAGCAGGGATTCTGCTTGAGATTCTTTCTCTCCCTCTGCCCACCCCTGACCCTAGCATATTCACGCTCTTTCTAAAATAATAAATAAATAAATCCTTTAAAAAGATGATTGAATCTGAAAGTCTTATTTTAGTAATAAAGCAACAATAATTTTACAGGAAACAATCTATTAGGAGGCAAACATTTTCTTCCCCCCAAGAAAGTTATCTCAGTGTTGCCAAATTTCCTGACTTCTGGAAAGAATCAAGTGAACAAACGCATGCAAAAACTGTTATAATTTGGAAGCTCTATCCAATTGTAAAGCAGTAGTGTAATGGCACAAGACCCATCCGGTAGGCAGATAAATCATACATTTTTCTATTAGAGACTCTTCTATCAACAACCATACTGAGGCCTGCTCTTTTTAATTTCTTTTTGTTCTTGTTGGTATAAAGAATACATGTTGAGCAGGTTTAAGAATTCTCTTACAACTGAAAACTAAGGGAGCTTGATTTCTGATTATATTTCAACTAGTCAGCTTGAGTGATAGATTCCATTTTTTATTCTTTCCCACCCTCTCTGATATATGTAGTGACTATAGAATAATTCACGTATACAGTGAAAGTGTAGCATTTAGATAAACACCTCACTGACAAAATATTTAGAGAGGTATGACAATTTAAATTTTTCTTGTGTAATTTTCCTGTGGTAGGCAGAATGATGGCCTCCCCAAAGATATTCACATCATAATCCCTAGAATCTATGAGTGTGTTACATTACACGGCAAAGAAGAATTAAGGTTGCAGGTAGAATTACACTTGGGTTGCTAATCAGCTGACCTTAAAATAAAGAAATAATCCTGGATTATCTGGGTGGGCCCAATCTCGTCTCAAGGGTCCTTATAATGTGAAAGAGAGAGACAGAAGAGTTGATGTCCCAGTGCAGTGATGTGATGTCAGAATAACTCAACCAGCGATTTCTTGCTTTGAAGAAGGAAGGGGGATCATGAAATGAGAAATGCAGGTGATCCCTAGAAACTGGGCAAGGGAATGGATTCTCTCCTAGAGCTTCCAGAAAGAATACGTCAGTTTTAGTCCAATTGAGTCTCATTTTTGATTTCTGACTTTTAAAAACATAAAGTAATAAATCTGTGTTTTTTTAAAAAAGATTTTATTTATTTATTTGACAGACAGAGATCACAAGCAGGCAGAGAGGCAGGCACAGAGAGAGGAGAAAGCAGGCTCACTGCTGAGTAGAGAGTCCGATTCAGGGCTTGATCCCAGGACCCTGAGATCATGACCCGAGCTGAAGTCAGAGGCTTTAACCCACTGAGCCACCCAGGCACCCCAAATCTGTGTTATTTTAAGCCACTAAATTTGTGGTAATTTATTACAACAGAAATAGGAAACTAATGAATTTGCCTCAGAGATTTTGTTTAATTCTTGACTAAATAACATAAATTATTTATACCTGAAATCCAGATATAAATTTATATTTTCAGAGTCTTTAAGCACAGTATTTCTGTTTTTTTGCACTAATAAAAAACATTGCTTGTATTACAGAAACTCCCACTCTCTGGCCTATTTGTTTGTTTGTTTGGTTGGTTTGCTTGGTTTATTTTTTGTGAAATGTATTTTACTTTCTTCTCAATTCCTTTGAAATTTCATAGCTAGTTCTCTGACATTCCTATATTTTTTCCTTCAGCTCTGAACAGAAAGTCTCACATTTGGATTGCCCTTTATTCCATTTTCTTATTTCTTCTTAGCAAAGCTTTTGACATATTAATGAAATCTAACTAAAATGTAGTGCCTCCTTTAAAGATATTTTAATTGTGATAAAATATGCACAACATAAAATTTATCACCTTAGTGATAGTTCTTAGTGTTAACTATTTTTTTAAATTTTATTTATTTATTTCACAGAGAGAGACACAGCAAGGAAGGGAACACAAGCAGGGGGAGTGGAAGAGGGAGAATCAGGCTTTCTGCCAAGCAGGGAGCCCAATGTAGGGCTCAATCCCAGGACCTGGGATCATGACCTGAGCCAAAGGCAGATGCTTAACAACTGAGCTACCCAGGTGCCCCTGAGTTTTAACTACTTTTTCAAGTGCATAGTTCTTAGTGTTAACTACTCACATTGTTGTGCCACCTATCTCTAGAACTCTTTTCAAAAGAGTTGCAAAACCGCACCTGTATCCAGTAAACAATGACTCCCTGTCCAGTCTCCTGCCCCGAGCCGCTGGCAGCCAGCATTCTGTAGCAATGCCTTCTTTTTGAAAGTGTTCCTTGATTACTCAAATCAAGAGATTTCTTCCTCTGTACAATTCCAGCAGTGTTTAATTTCACTAGACTCTCATAAACTACCACACTGTGGTGTTATTTTGATAGACCTTGTTTTGGTTTTCTTCTGTTTTATGCACTAGATGCACTCTCCTTTCTGTGCCCTGTTCTGTGCCTCAGGTAACTATCTCATAGGGACGGGACAGTTTCTACAGGCTCCTTTGCTCTTTGGCCTCCAGTGGAGGCTTGAGTAAGAGATCAGAATGAGAAAGGAGAGTGAGTGAGACATTGGCTTTCTGCTTATTTGACAGAGAGAGAGAGATCACAAGTAGGCAGAGACGGAGGCAGAGAGAGGCGGGGGGGTGGGGGTGGGGGGGGATGCAGGCTCCCTGCTGAGCAGAGAGCCTGATGCGGGGCTCAATCCCAGGACCCTAAGATCGTGACCTGAGCCAAAGGCAGAGGCTTAATACTCTGAGCCACTGAGGTGCCCCACATCATTAGTTTTTGATGTAATGTTCAAGGATTCATTAGTCGCATTTAATACCCAGTGCAATGTCCACAACAGCCAAACTGTGGAAGGAGCTGAGATGTTCAACAGATGAGTGGATAAAGAAGGTGTGATTCAAATATACAATGGCATATTATTACTCAGCCATCAGAAAGGATGAATACCTACTATTTATTACTCAGCCATCAGAAAGGATGAATACCTAGTATTTACGTCGACATATATGGAACTGGAGGGTATTATGCGAAGTGAAATAAGTCAAGCAGAGAAAGACAATTAGCACCATCTTTTGATTTCTCTACACCCTGTACAGACTTTTGTAAATAGTCTTTTATAACTCAGCTGTGGTGAGCTGCCTGTTTCCTGCTGGGACCATGACTTTTCAAACTGTCTGATAATGTCTTTATCATACTTGTTTTGCTCTACCTCTGTTCCTGTCCTTGGACCACTGTCCCTGTTTTAGTCATAGCTACTTTCTAATAATGAGAGGAAAGTGTATTAGAACCCCCCCCAAAACTGTAGGTAATGGCATTATGTTTTACCCTTCAAAGTCTTTAGACAAACTGAGAGAATTTTTTCTATAGGAAAGTATGCAACTCTTATCTTCCTCTTTTTTAAAATTTTTATTTATTTTTTAAAAATTTCTTTTCAGTGTTCCAGAATTCATTGTTTATGCACCACACCCAGTGCTCCATGCAATACATGCCTCCATAATATCTTCCTCTTTTTAAAAATGACCTGTCATAAGGTTATTTTTTTTTTAATTTTATTTTTTATAAACATATATTTTTATCCCCAGGGGTACAAGTCTGTGAATCACCAGGTTTACACACTTCACAGCACTCACAATAGCACATACCCTCCCCAATGTCCATAACCCCACCCCCTTTTCCCAACCCCCTCCTCCATCAACGCTCAGTTTGTTTTGTGAGATTAAGAGTCACTTACGGTTTGTCTCCCTCCCAATCCCATCTTGTTTCATTTACTCTTCTCCTACCCCCTTAACCCCCATGTTGCATCTCCTCTCCCTCATATCAGGGAGATCATATGATAGTTGTCTTTCTCCGATTGACTTATTTCGCTAAGCGTGATACCCTCTAGTTCCATCAACGTCGTCACAAATGGCAAGATTTCATTTCTTTTGATGGCTGCATAGTATTCCATTGTGTATATATACCACATCTACTTTATCCATTCGTCTGTTGATGGACATCTAGGTTCTTTCCATAGTTTGGCTATTGTAGACATTGCTGCTATAAACATTCGGTTCACGTGCTCCTTCGGATCACTACGTTTGTATCTTTAGGGTAAATACCCAGCAGTGCAATTGCTGGGTCATAGGGTAGCTCTATTTTCAACATTTTGTGGAACCTCCATGCTGTTTTCCAGAGTAGTTGCACCAGCTTGCATTCCCACCAACAGTGTAGGAGGGTTCCCCTTTCTCCGCATCCTCGCCAGCATCTGTCATTTCCTGACTTGTTAATTTTAGCCATTCTGACTGGTGTGAGGTGGTATCTCATTGTGGTTTTGATTTGTATTTCCCTGATGCTGAGTGATATGGAGCACTTTTTCATGTGACTGTTGGCCATCTGGATGTCTTCTTTGCAGAAATGTCTGTTCATGTCTTCTGCCTATTTCTTGATTGGATTATTTGTTCTTTGGGTATTGAGTTTGCTAAGCTCTTTATAGATTTTGGATACTAGCCCTTTATCTGATATGTCGTTTGCAAATATCTTCTCCCATTCTGTCAGTTGTCTTTTGGTTTTGTTAACTATTTCCTTTGCTGTGCAAAAGCTTTTGATCTTGATAAAATCCCAATAGTTCATTTTTGCCCTTACTTCCCTTGCCTTTGGCGATGTTCCTAGGAAGATGTTGCTGCGGCTGAGGTCGAAGAGGTTGCTGCCTGTGTTCTCCTCAAGGATTTTGATGGATTCCTTTCTCACCTTGAGGTCCTTCATCCATTTAGAGTCTATTTTCGTGTGTGGTGTAAGGAAATGATCCAATTTCATTTTTCTGCATGTAGCTGTCCAATTTTCCCAACACCATTTATTGAAGAGGCTGTCTTTTTTCCATTGGACATTCTTTCCTGCTTTGTTGAAGATTAGTTGACCATAGAGTTGAGGGTCCATTTCTGGGCTCTCTATTCTGTTCCATTTATCTATGTATCTGTTTTTGTGCCAGTACCATGCTGTTTCGATGATGACAGCTTTGTAATAGAGCTTGAAGTCTGGAATTGTGATGCCACCAACTTTGGCTTTCTTTTACAATATTCCTTTGGCTATTCGAGGTCTTTTCTGGTTCCATATAAATTTTAGGATTATTTGTTTTATTTCTTTGAAAAAAATGGATGGTACTTTGATAGGAATTGCATTAAATGTGTAGATTGCTTTAGGTAGCATAGACATTTTCACAATATTTATTCTTCCAATCCAGGAGCGTGGAACATTTTTCCATTTCTTTGTGTCTTCCTCAATTTCTTTCATGAGTACTTTATAGTTCTCTGTGTATAGATTCTTAGTCTCTTTGGTTAGGTTTATTCCTAGGTATCTTATAGTTTTGGGTGCAATTGTAAATGGATTGACTCTGTAATCGACTCTGTAATCTTTCTTCTGTCTTATTGTTGGTGTAGAGAAATGCAACTGATTTCTGTGCATTGATTTTATATCCTGACACTTTACTGAATTCCTGTACAAGTTCAAGCAGTTTTGGAGTGGAGTCTTTTGGGTTTTCCACATATAGTATCATATCATCTGCGAAGAGTGATAGTTTGACTTCTTCTTTGCCAATTTGGATGCCTTTAATTTCCTTTTGTTGTCTGATTGCTGAGGCTAGGACTTCTAGTACTATGTTGAATAGCAGTGGTGATAACGGACATCCCTGCCGTGTTCCTGACCTTAGCGGAAAAGCTTTCAGTTTTTCTCCATTGAGAATGATATTTGTGGTGGGTTTTTCATAGATGGCTTTGATAATATTGAGGTATACGCCCTCTATCCCTACACTTTGAAGAGTTTTGATCAGGAAGGGATGCTATACTTTGTCAAATGCTTTTTCAGCATCTATTGAGATATCATATGGTTCTTGTTCTTTCTTTTATTAATGTCTTGTATCACATTGATTGATTTGTGGATGTTGAACTAACCTTGCAGCCCTGGAATAAATCCCACTTGGTCGTGGTGAATAATCCTTTTAATGTACTGTTGAATCCTATTGCCTAGTATTTTGGTCAGAATTTTTGCATCTGTGTTCATCAAGGATATTGGTCTGTAGTTCTCTTTTTTGATGGGATCCTTGTCTGGTTTTGGGATCAAGGTAATGCTGGCCTAATAAAACGAGTTTGAAAGTTTTCCTTCCATTTCTGTTTTTTGGAACAGTTTCAGGAGAATAGGAATTAGTTCTTCTTTAAATGTTTGGTCGAATTCCCCTGGGAAGCCATCTGGCCCTGGGCTTTTGTTTGTTTGGAGACTTTTGATGACTGTTTCAATCTCCTTACTGGTTATGGGTCTGTTCAGGCTTTCTATTTCTTCCTGGTTCAGTTGTGGTAGTTTATATGTCTCTAGGAATGCATCCATTTCTTCCAGATTGTCAAATGTGTTGGCTTAGAGTTGCTCATAGTATGTTCTTATAATTGTCTGTATTTCTTTGGTGTTAGTTGTGATCTCTCCTCTTTCATTCATGATTTTATTTATTTGGGTCCTTTCTCTTTTCTTTTTGATAAGTCTGGCCAGGGGTTTATCAATCTTATTAATTCTTTCAAAGAACCAGCTCCTAGTTTCGTTGATTTGTTCTATTGTTTTTTTGGTTCCTATTTCATTGATTTCTGCTCTGATCTTTATGATTTCTCTTCTCCTGCTGGGTTTAGGGTTTCTTTCTTGTTCTTTCTCCAGCTCCTTTAGGTGTAGGGTTAGGATGTGTACCTGAGACCTTTCTTGTTTCTTGAGAAAGGCTTGTACCGCTATATATTTTCCTCTCAGGACTGCCTTTGCTGTGTCCCACAGATTTTGAACCATTGTGTTTTCATTATAATTTGTGTCCATGAATTTTTTCAATTCTTCTTTAATTTCCTGGTTCACCCATTCATTCTTTAGAAGGATGCTGTTTAGTCTCCATGTATTTGGGTTCTTTCCAAAGTTCCTCTTGTGATTGAGTTCTAGCTTCAGAGCATTGTGGTCTGAAAATATGCAGGGAATGATCCCAATCTTTTGATACCGGTTGAGACCTGATTTAGGACCGAGGATGTGATCTATTCTGGAGAATGTTCCATGTGCACTAGAGAAGAATGTGTATTCTGTTGCTTTGGGATGAAATGTTCTGAATAGATCTGTGATGTCCATCTGGTCCAGTGTGTCATTTAAGGCCTTTATTTCCTTGTTGATCTTTTGCTTGGATGATCTGTCCATTTCAGTGAGGGGAGTGTTAAAGTCCCCTACTATTATTGTATTATTGTTGATGTGTTTCTTTGATTTTGTTATTAATTGGTTTATATAGTTGGCTGCTCCCACGTTAGGGGCATAGATATTTACAATTGTTAGATCTTCTTGTTGGACAGATCCTTTGAGTATGATATAGTGTCCTTCCTCATCTCTTATTATAGTCTTTGGCTTAAAATCTAATTGATCTGATATAAGGATTGCCACTCCTGCTTTCTTCTAATGTCCATTAGCATGGTAAATTCCTTTCCACCCCCTCACTTTAAATCTGGAGGTGTCTTCGGGTTTAAAATGAGTTTCTTGTAGGCAACATATAGATGGGTTTTGTTTTTTTATCCATTCTGCAACCCTGTGTCTTTTGATTGGGGCATTGAGCCCATTTACATTCAGGGTAACTATTGAGAGATGTGAATTTAGTGCCATTGTATTGCCTGTAAGGTGACTATTATTGTATATTGTCTCTGTTCCTTTCTGATCTACTACTTTTAGGCTCTCTCTTTGCTTAGAGGACCCCTTTCAATATTTCCTATAGAGCTGGTTTGGTGTTTGCAAATTCTTTCATTTTTTGTTTGTCCTGGAAGCTTTTAATCTCTCCTTCTATTTTCAATGATAGCCTAGCTGGATATAGTATTCTTGGCTGCATGTTTTTCTCGTTTAGTGCTCTGAATATATCATGCCAGCTCTTTCTGGCCTGCCAGGTCTTTGTGGATAAGTCTGCTGCCAATCTAATATTTTTACCATTGCATGTTACAGACTTCTTTTCCCAGACTGCTTTCAGGATTTTCTCTTTGTCACTAAGACTTGTAAATTTGACTATTAGGTGACGGGGTGTGGACCTATTCTTATTGATTTTGAGGGGGGTTCTCTGAACCTCCTGGATTTTGATGCTTGTTCCCTTTGCCATATTGGGGAAATTCTCTCCAATAATTCTCTCCAATATACCTTCTGCTCCCCTCTCTCTTTCTTCTTCTTCTGGAATCCCAATTATTCTAATCTTGCTTCATCTTATGGTGTCACTTATCTCTCGAATTCTCCACTCGTGGTCCGGTAGCTGTTTGTCCCTCTTTTGCTCAGCTTCTTTATTCTCTGTCATTTGGTCTTCTATGTCACTAATTCTTTCTTCTGCCTCATTTATCCTTTCAGAAAGTGGTTGATTTTCTGTTTCTAGAATTGCTGTTCTTCTTCTCTTCGATCTCCCGTTGGATTTGTAGGTGTTTGCAATCTTTAGATAAGCCCTCTAGCTGATCTCCTGCTACCTGAAGTAGCCTCAGCCTGCTACTTCTCCACCATCTTGACTCCTCCCAAGGTTTTTTTTTTTTTTTAAATAAAATGTGTTTTCTGTCTTTTAGCTACTTTTCTCAGTACAATTTTCACAGTCAGTTCTTTAAGTAGCCTTTCTGAAAAGACATTACTATATGCTTTTCTTTTTTAGGAGATATTGTTCGCAGAAAGTGAAATTCTTAAGGATTGTATGTCCATGAGATTTGATAATAAAACTTTATTTAGGCAAGAATGATGCAGAATTATTCCCAGACAACTTTTCTAAGAATTTTATGACTTTCATTTAAAACATTTTTTTTCTTTCCCCCTACAAAGATACAAGTTCCCCCAACAATATGGTCTGTTTTTCTATTTCTGTATTTCCCTCTTCTTCTTGGATTTGCTAACAAGGCCCAGAGGACTGTAGTGCTGTGAGAACTCCTTCCTCTGTGTGGGCTGGTGCTTGTTGCAGGGCTGTCAATTACTGCTATCCCCAGGAGGCTCCTAAAACACTTAGGATATAGGACAGTTTTTCACTTGGTTCAGAATTGTTCAGGTTCTCATTAGGACCTTCCTGGCCATTCATGTTTAACCCCTGGACGGAATCCCAGTTCCTTTTGTCCATGAACACTAAAGATGTTGTTCTACTCTTGGTGGCAGAGTTCATGGAGTTTTGCGTTTATGTGGCGCATGTTTGCGCACGCGCACACACGGCTGGGAAGAGAACTGTAGGTGAGCTTGTTGACCGTCATTGTCAGCGTTTCACCCTAAGTAGCCATTTAGTCAAATACACAGCATCTCTGTTAAAAAATTATACTTTTCAGTCATCCCTGTTTTTAGACAATATCTGGAAGGACAGGATAGAAAGGTAGAAAATTAACCGGAAGAAAAGGTCTTCTAATGTGATATTTAAGGCAGTGTTTTCTTGAGCAAAAAATTCATTTCCCGAATTGCTTTTCAAGAAAATGCACTGACTATTTAACAAAAACATTAACTTTTATCCTAATTACTTAGAAAACCAGAAAGCCTGAGGATTCTATTAGAAGATATGATAGACTGGGAAATTTGAAACATCTCCCTCTATTGTATACAAACTCACTGCCTTATGAGCTGAGCATAAATATGAGTTGTTGATTAAATATGCTAATTAGACATGAGAAGTTTTTACTTTTTATCTGTTCTGGCTCTATTTTCTAAATTTATTTTATCTTTTAACAAGTGATTCAACACATTTGTCAATACTGGTTGCAAAATTACTCAGAGCTAGTACTGGACAGGTAATGAGTTAATTTAGAGGGTTTAATCTTTTTTTTAATTGAGATGTAGAGATGTATACACATTTCTTAGTGTACAGTGCAGCAGATTTTTAAAAAGATGTAAGATATATGCATATATCCTAAGCATATAGTTCAATGAATTTTAAAAATATGTATGAATTATGTGATCACTAACTAGATTAAGATATGAAAGACTTCTGGCCCCTTAGAAACTTCCTCATGTCACTGTCAAATCAATAAGACTGCCACCACAAGGAAGCTACTTTTCTGACTTCTAAAACCATACATTAATTTTTACAATACTTGAAATCCAAATAAATGTAAATATACCATATAAATTCTTTTATGCCTGACTTCTTTCTGTAAACATTATGTCTATGACATTGATTCATGTTATTACATATAGTAATAGATTCATAGTTTTTATTGCTGTGTATGTATGAATAGACCATAATTTTTTTTTATAAACATACAGTGTATTATTAGCCCCAGGGGTACAGGTCTGTGAATCGCTAGGTTTACACACTTCACAGCACTCACCATATCATATACCATCCCCAATGTCCATAACCCCACCACCCTCTCCCTACTCCCCTCCCCCAGCAACCCTCAGTTTGTTTTGTGAGATTAAGAAGAGTCTCATATGGTTTGTCTCCCTCCTGATCCCATCTTGTTTCATTTATTCTTTTCCTAACCTCCAGTGCCCCCATGTTGCATCTCCACTTCCTCATATCAGGGAGATCATATGATAGTTGTCTTTCTCTGATTGACTTATTTCACTCAGCATGATACCCTTTAGTTCCATCCACGTTGTTACAAATGGCAAGATTTCATTTCTTTTGAATAGACCATAATTTACTAAGTCCTTCTACTATTATTGGGCATATGTAATGTTTCCAGGTTTGTGCTACTGTGAATAAAGTTGCTATGAGGATTCTCGTACAAGTGTTTTGGTGAGCATATATATTCATTGGTCTGAAACATATGCAGGTGTACACAGAGTATATTCTCAGGCATATACAGGTATATACCCAAGATTAATGAATGTATATGTCCATCAAATGTCTTGTACAAAAATACTTACAGCAGGTTTACTTATGGTGGAGTAGGCATATATTTAGTGTTATTTTCAGTATTTTAAATTATTTACCTATAGTAGAGAATGTCATTTGTCTATTTTTGCTTTAATTGCTTATACTTTTGGTGTCATATCCAGAACATCTTTGCCAAGACTAATGTCATGAAACTTTTCTTCCATGTTATCTGCCAAAAATTTTATAATTTCAAGGCTTACATTTAAGTCTTTAATCCATTTTGAGTAACTTTTTGTGTATGGTGTAAGATAAGGGTCTGATCTCATTCTTTTGCACACAGATATCCAGTTTTCCCAATACATTTGTTAAAAAGACTGTCTACATCTTGTATTTTTGGCAGTTTTGAAGATCAGTTGACCATATATGCAGGGGTTTCTTCCTTCCTTTCTTTCTTTCTTTCTTTCTTTCTTTCTTTCTTTCTTTCTTTCTTCTTTCTTTCTTTCTTTCTTTCTTTCTTTCTTCTTTCTTTCTTTCTTTCTTCTTTCTTTCTTT
>NW_022630995.1:102810709-102822222 GCF_010015895.1 Lontra canadensis | reverse complement strand
CCTTTCTTTCTTTCTTTCTTTCTTTCTTCTTTCTTTCTTTATTTCTTTCTTTCTTTCTTTCTTTCTTCTTTCTTTCTTTCTTTCTTTTTTTTTTTTTTTTTAAGATTTTATCCACTTATTTGACAGAGAGAGATCACAAGCAGGCAGAGAGGCAGGCAGATGGACAGAGGGGGAAGCAGGCTCCCCGCCGAGCAGAGAGCTCAATGGAGGGCTCAGTCCCAGGACCCTGAGATCATGACCTGAGCCAAAGGCAGAGGCTTAACCCACTGAGCCACCCAGGTGCCTGCATGGACTGATTTCTGAGAATGAACTGATTCAGTTCTATTGGTCTATATGTCTGCTTTTATTCCTGTACCATATCATTTTAATTACTATAGCTTTGTAAGATATTTGAAATCAGGAGATGTGATTTTTTTTTTTTTCCAGCTTTGTTCTTCAGGCTCAAGATTGCTTTGGGTTTTTGGGGTCCCCATGGTCCCATACAAATTCTGGGATATTTTTCCTTTTTCCTATAAAAACGTAGCCATCTGGATATTGATAAGAATGACATTGAATTTGTAGACTTTGTGTAGTATGGACATTTTAACAATATTAAGTTCTTCTAATCCACGAGCATGGATATTTTTCCATTTATTTGTGTCTTCAATTTCTTTCATTAGTGTTTTGTAGGTCAGTGTGCAAGGCTTCTACCTCCTTAGTTAAGTTTATTCCTAGATATTTTATTCCTTTGATGCTATTATAAATGGAATTGTTTTCCTAATTCCTTTTTGGATACTTCATTGTCATTGTATAGAAACACAATAGATTTTTTAAAGATTTTATTTATTTATTTGAGAGAGAGAGAGGAAGAAAGAGATCATGAGTGGGGTGAGGGGCGGAGGGAGAAGCAGGCTCTCTGCTGAGCAGGGATCCCGATGTGGGGCTCAATCCCAGGACTCCAGGATTATGATTTGAGCCGAAGGCAGATGCTTAACAAACTGAGCCACCCAGGCACCCCTGATTTTTGTGTGTTGATTTTGTGTTCTGTAAATTTACTGAGTTTATTTGTTCTAACATTTTTTATGCAGTCTTTCATGTTTTCTATGTATGAGATCATTGTACATAGTCCCTGCAAACTGTACAATGTACACTGTATATTGTCCCTGCAAACAGGGACAATTTTACTTCTTTTTTTTCTGATTTGGGTCGTTTTTTTTTTTTTGTTTGTTTGTTTGTTTTCACTACATGCTTTTTTAAATTAATAATTTCTTTCTACTTTATCGATTTGGGTGTTTTTAAATTTATTTTTCTTGCCTGATTTTTCTGGCTAGAACTTTCATTACTATGTCAAGGAGAGAGTGGGCATCTTACCTTGTTCTTATGTTAGAGGGAAGGGTTGCAGTTTTTCACCATTGAGTATGATGTTAGCTGTAGGGTTTTCATAGATTTTTTTATTATATTGAAATAATTTCCCATAGAAAGCTTCTGCACAGCAAAGGACACCAACAACAGAGTGAAAAAGCAACTATGGATTGTGGAAAATATTAGCAAACCTTATATCTGATAAAGGATTGATTTCTAAAATGTAAAGAACTCCTACGACTCAACAGTAAAAGAACTAATTGGTTAGTTTATGAAAGAGACTAAAGACTTGAATAGGGATTTCCCTAAAAAAGGCATACAAATGGCCAACAGATATGTGAAAAGATGCTCAATGTCATCAATATTAGGGGGAATACAAAATAAAGCCATGGAATAGCATCTCATACCTGCTAGGATTATTGTTACCAAAAAACAAACAAACCAGAAGACAGCAGGTATTGGCAAGGATGTGGAGAAATTGAAACCTTTGTACACTTCTGGTGGAAATCCAAAATGGTGTGGCTGCTATGGAAAGCATTATAGTGATTCCTCAAAAAAATTAAGAATAGAACAACTATATGATCCAGCAATCCCACTTCTCATATTTATTCCAAAGAATTGGAATTAAGATCTTAAAGAGATAATAACACTTCTATGTATATTACAGTACTATTCACATTAGTCAAGATATGGAAACAATCTAAATGTCCACTGGTGGATGAATGGATAAAGAAAATATGGTATAGGGTGCCTGGGTGGCTCAGTGGGTTAAGCTTCTGCCTTCAGCTCAGGTTGTGATCTCAGGGTTATGGGATCGAGTCGCACATCAGGCTCTCTGCTCAGCAGGGAGCCTGCTTCCCCCAACATCTCTGCCTGCCCTCTGCCTACTTGTGATCTCTCTCTGTCAAATAAACAAAAATCTTTAAAAAAAATATGGTATATACATATAATGGAATATTATTCAGGCTTGAAAAGGAAGAAATTCTACAATATGCAATTACATGCATAAACCTGGAGGATATTATGCTAAATGAAATAAACCAGACAAGGAAAGACAAATACTGCATGATTCCACTTATATGAAGTATCTAAGGTTGTCAAACTTACAGAATCAAGAGAATGGAATTGTGGGTGCCAGTGGCTGGGAGCAAGGGGAAAGGGAAAGTGGTTAATCAACATGCATAAAGTTTCAGTTATGTAAGATGAACAAGCTCTGGGGGATCTGCTATAGATTATTGTGCCCATTGTTAAAAATACTGTCTTATACATTTAAAAATTTGTTAGAAGAGTAGATCTCATGTTAAGTATTCTTACTATTTCTATACTCTGATTATTTGGTTGCATTTGGTCTTTCATGAAAAACTAAATATAAAATTATTTTTAAAGTCTATGTCTTTTTAGTGTTATTTATTATTAGCTTTTCCTATTACTTTCTGGAAAGTAATAGTAATAGTAGAAAGTAATTAAAAGTAAAAAAGTAATAAAAAGTAGAAAGTAATAAAAGGTAAAAAGTAATAGTAATATTAGAAACAACATTAGAATTTTTATTAAAAAGGAAAAAATCAGAAATTGTATTCTAAGAGTATGGTGTTAGAATAGAACCTATGAACACAATGCACAATAACAAATATTTGGGCTACGCTACATTAAAATTTAATAATAACATATTCCCACTGAAGAAATTGAAGCATTCTAATTTTTGTGTAATTTAGTATGCTATCAAAATTTTCTCCAAATAATAAGTAATATTTTCAGTGATCAATTATAACTTAGCAAGAAGGACTTTTGTTAGATGTTCAGTTACAAAAAACAAGATATGCTGGAATAGATATTGTTCTAGAATGTGAACGGTTTCCAGTTTATAATATTCTATATAGCTATTCAAATACAGATAGGATAAATTAAATTAAATTATTATTTTTTGTTTGTATGCAGGATTCTTTATTAGATTATATTTTGAATTTTCAAAAATACCTAAAATCTCTGGACATTCCTAGTTTTATTAATGCTGAATTAATTTACAGTTAATGTAGGTAACAGGAGAACTATCTATAATTAGTGCTCAGTGGCCTAGAAAATGGGAAGAGAGATCCATTTACAGTTTTAAATTTGCTATGGATTAGTATCTCACAAAATCTGTTGAGTTATAAAACATTAGGTTCCGTTATAAGGATTTTACCTTATCTTACTGTGACTTAACAACTGGGTCTATATTGCTAAAGAGAAATAGAAATTGTTTGCAATTATTTGACAAACGTCTATCAACCCATGGTGTACTGGAATCAACTTAATGAGAGCTGATGGTGCACAATTTTTTGTTCAATCACATTATGTTGGTAACAACAGCTATGGTGAGAGTATTTATACTACAGAAATTGGCAAATGCTACAGATCATGTTGTTTCTACAAGGCTGTTTGTTAAACATTACCAGCATACCACTGATACTAATTCACATTTTATTTCATTTAATCTTCACAATAAGCTAACGGTATAGATTTTTTATCACCATTTCATAAGAGAGGAAGTTGCAATTCAGAGAGATCAAATCATTTTTGAGAATTTAATGCAGAACAGAGTCAGGATTCAAACCCAAGTCTATCTGATCCCATGGATAATTAATTTGTAAAATTTATCCTCTCTCCTTGCTGCAATAGGTGTTTAGGTCATATCTTGATTATTACGCAAGTCCTATTTTGAAGTAATTACATATTCAATAACGTCAGAGAGCTGACTCTTCACAAGATGTTAGGATTTTTAGGATAGGCTTGGAGAGAAGGAGGAACAAGAAGAATAATGTAGTATAAAGTTTGTTTTGATAAATCTATATACAGTGAGGAGTGGGTGAAGATCTGAACATGAAAAGCATACATCACATCTACAGTGTAGAAACCTGACTGAGGCATAATTCTTGTTTTCTCAGCACTTGGAGAAATGATCAAGCAAGCCAATATTAAATAAATCAATATTATCATTGATTAACATTAATATTAACTTTAATAGTACACTACAACTGTCGTAAGTACTGACATTACTATTATTGCTATTTCTCCTTCTACTGTGTTTTAAGTATATACCATGGCCCAAGTTGTGTCAAAATGTTTTAAATAGGGGCACCTGGGTGGCTCAGTGGGTTAAGCCTCTGCCTTCGGCTCGGGTCATGATCTCAGGGTCCTGGGATCAAGCCCTGCATCGGGCTCTCTGCTCAGCAGGGAGCCTGCTTCTCTCCCTCTCTCTGCCTGCCTCTCTGCCTACTTGTGATCTCTCTCTCTGTGTCAAATAAAAAAAAAAATCTTAAAAAAAATGTTTTAAATAGTAATGTCTTATTTGAATCAGTCATTCAACATATATTTAACACCTGATCTGTATAAGACATTGTCAAATCTCAAAACTTTATAATGAAGTTTTATGGACTGAATATTTATGTCCCTGGAAAATTCAGAACCTAACCCCCAGTGTGATTGTATTAGGAGGTGGGAATTTGGAGAAGTGATTAGGTGGTAAGGGTAGAGCCCTAATGAATGGGATTATTGCCCTTACAAAGAAGACTGCAGAGAGCTCTTTCACCCCTTCACCATGTGAGGATACTGTGAGAAGACAGCCATTTGTGAACCAGGAAGTATGCCCTCACCAGACCCAGAATCTGTTGGCATCGTGGTATTGGACTTCCCAACCTCTAGAACTGTGAGGAAAAAATATCTGTTGTTTAAGCCACCTAGTCTATGGTATTTTTGTTATAGTGTCTCAAATAACTAAGGCAGCAGGTATTATTGTATTGTTATAAAATGGGGTTCCATTTTACAGGTGAGAAAAATGAGCTTTAGAGAAGCTTCCTAATTTGTTTAATATTCAAGTGTCTGGAGGGACTCTTTCTTAATCTTACCATCTTAGTGTGTGATTTGCTAGACTTCTGGAGTTCCTAGGCAATTTTCTCTAAGAAAATATAACTGCATGACTGATATGAAATACTCACCTAAAGGGCCAAGGGTGATACTGGAGAGCACCATCATACCTCCACTTATCTTTTGAATGGGTAATTTGAGGGCTTATAAATCCATGTGAGATGGGATAAGGTAAAATCTGCTTCCTTGGCCTTGTGAAACCATGATATACATAAAAATTCACATTGACAAAATCCACAGCTTTTTAAGTCTCTGTGTTTCTCCAGAGAAGGAAAGAGACCACAAATACTTGGAGAAATGATCAGGGATTAACACAAGGAAAATTACTAAACACATACTGAACAGTTCTAATTATTCTAATAACGATAAAAATCAATAACATACATTGACAACAAGTAACTGGTCTTCATAATTATTAGAAGAATTAGAGCACTGTATGTGCAAGTGACGAATCACTAAATTCTCCTGAAACTAATATTATATCCTATGTTAACTAACGAGAATTTAAATAAAAAACTTGAAACAGGGGGCGCCTGGGTGGCTCAGTGGGTTAAGCCTCTGCCTTCAGCTCAGGTCATGATCTCAGGGTCCTGGGATCAAGCCCCGCATCGGGCTCCCTGCTCAGCAGGGAGCCTGCTTCCCCCCTCTCTCACTCTGCCTGCCTCTCGGCCTATTTGTGATCTCTCTCTCCCCCTCTGTCAAATAAATAAACAAAATCTTAAAAAAAAACTTGAAACAGATAATAATTCCAAATATAAAATACAAAAAATATATAAATATAAAAAAGTAAATAGATCGTTTCTCTATAAAAATTTACTTAGGACAAAGCCTGAAAAAAATTACTTATACATTGAGAAGCTCAGTGGCCATTTTCATTTCTACTTCGATGAGATCTTGAATTGGAGGCCATGACTTCGTTCTTTAAATTGCCTTTGTCCAACACAATAAAAAATTTATTTCATTCAATGGAATTACCCCAAATATTAGATTTTATTACCTTTACCTGATTCTCATAAGAAATACTCCGTATTTATTTCAAAATTGTGTTGTTACTTCAGCTAAGATACGTTGAATTTGAGAGTTTTGAGCAACATGGTGATGACCAACCAGGCAATTTAATGGTCTTATGATTCAGACTTGAAGCAGTCTAGAGTGAACGTTATAGGAAACTGTATCCTCGAACTAAAGAAGATCATAATTAAATTGTCAAAGTTAGGTACATTTTACTTCTCTGATATATATCTTATAGAATAATTGCAATTTTGACTTTCATAGGAGTTTTGATTATCCCATATCTATCTGAAAGCATGTAATTCTTGAGCATTTCACAGATCCATTAGAGTTAAAGGGGGTAATGCAAGGTAGCTTTTTGAGGACAATATACATGACTGGGTGGAGCTGGTGGAATGATACAAACCTTACAGTGTTAAAGGCATTGTAAAGATCATTGACTCTTGCTCCTTTCTTTTAAAGCTTTCATAATGTTTATAACAGAACTGCAGAAACAAACTAGAATGATCAAGAAGAAAAAGAGAAATGGACATTTAAAATCTTTTTTCTTCTTTGTTATTAGTCAAAATATTAGGACATATAAATCCAAAGATATACTTTGAGCATTTCTGAGTTTTTAAGTATTATTTCTATTGATACTTAATAATGATAGAAAGTATCAAATGATCATTATTTGCCAGGCACTGTTTTAAGTACTCTATGTAGAGTTTCTCATTTGAAGTTTCTGTTGTTATTATCAGAACTTCCATAACAATTTCTGTAAGAATATTAATGTTATGATCAAATAGATACCATCTGAGTTACCCCACAGAACAAATATTTTGAGTGATCATATTTTTGTAAATATTTTTGAGTTTTAGCTTTATTAGAACCACTGTTTAAATTCTAGGTAAATAGGAGAGACTAAACTTCAGACCTCATGTACCATATATTCTCGAAGGTAAGGCAGGAAATAAAATAAGTATATAATATAATAGGTACCAATAAAAAATAAAATAAGGTGAAAGATGATAGTGATGGGGATGGTATTTTATATAAGCTAATGAGATAACGTTTTTTCTGAAATGTGCCTTTTGAGTAGAGGTATAGATGAAGTTAGGGGAAAGCCTTATGAATATTCAGGATGAGGGTATTTTAAGAAGAAGGCTCGGCAGGTCCAAAGACTCAGAGATGGGAAAGCACCAGGAGGTCAGGATGGCTGGAGAGGAACTGATATAGAGGAAGCGGTAGGAAAAGGGGAAGTCTGAGAGGCAGCCAGGGGTCAGTAGATCAAAAGCTTTGTAGGTCATGACTATATAGACACATGGAACTTCAACTGCCTTGTCCCTCTTTTGTCTTTTTGTAATTGTTTATAAAAATCAGATTGTGGTTAAATCCAAATCTTTGTCTACTCCAAGCCTAAACTGCTTCAGCTGAAACTGGGAGAAAAACAAAAACATTTTTTTCTGTTTGATCTCATTCAGAATCCATGGTCATCAGCTTCATGTGAATGGGATCAAGAATTTTGTCATGCACTTATTAAGCATAAGACACTTATTATAAATCAGGTGGAGATGTAGAATTGGATAAAAAGTAAGGAGTGTGGGATGGGAGATGTGGGCTGATAGTAAAAATTTGGAAGTCATTACTGTGCAAATAGTATGTGAGAGAATAAACATGGCTAGAAAGACTGAGTCCCCAGGGACACCAACTTATGGAGCAGACACAGAAGAAGACGCAGCAAAGGAGGCTAACAGAGCAATGAGTTATGTAGGAAGGACTTCAAGGGTTGTGGCATCCGAGAAGTCACGTGAAGACAGTGTTTCATGTAGGATGGAGTGATCACTCTTGTCAAATACTGTGAAGAGTTGAGCAAGAAGGGATTGATCATTAGATTTGACAATGAGGTTGTCTTGGGAAGGGCAAGTCTAACTGGGACAGGCTCAAGACGATGTGGAAAGTGGAGTTTGCAAGTTTGGACAGTCCTTCCCAGAGGTGTGTTCATAAAAAGGATCAAGGTTGAGTGGTAGTTAGAACAACATATGGAATCTGGGGAGGAATGACTGTTGATGTTATATATAGCATGTTTCTATGGTGATAGTAATGTTATATAGCATGTCTGTATTGTGCTAGTAATAAGCCAGTAGAGAGTGTGAAAAAGTGATGATGAGATAAGAGGTATAATTTCAGAAGCAATTGCTTAGAGAAAGTTAGAGAAGGTGGGATCTAGTGCCTGAATGGAGAATTTGGCCTTGGCTAGGACCCTAGACGGTTGGCCTTTATAATTGGAGAGAAAGTAGAATATGAATGAGTACAGATAAAAGTGGGTAGGTGAGGTAATGGAAGTTTGCGGACATTATCTCTTAATTGCTTTTCTTTTCTCTGTGACATAAAAAAGATCAGTAGCTGAAAATAGTAAGAAGGGAGGGTCTGTTGGAGGTTTAAGCTGAAAGAAGGTAGGAATAGCTTCTTGCCATCATGGGAGAATGAATGAAATGTGGAAATGAAGTTTGTCAGAATTTTTGAATTTATGTTCATAAGTCTAAATAAAGTCAAGGTGTGGAAGAATTGTCTAGGTGGGGATTTGAGTTAAGACTTACAGCAGGGTGAATGGCTTAGACAAAAACAACCTGCCAGAGCAGGTACTTTTTAGGGAATAAGGAACAACAATGTTTTAGAAGTGGTGATATGGAACAGAAGAGCATGACCTCCCTTCCAGGATTGGTGCTAAGTGTGCTTTAGGAGATAAAAGAGTCATCACATGGGAGGGCTGTGGAAGAAAGAGATAAAGCACGTATTCACAGTTAAGATCAAGAAAAAGAGGCCATATGAGTTAAGAAATCTAGTTTAAAGAATAGTCTTCTCGAATGAATGAAACAAAATGGGACTGGGAGGGAGACAAACCATACGTGACTCTTAATCTCACAAAACAAACTGAGGGTTGCTGGGGGGAGGGGGTTTGGGAGAGGCGGGTGGGGTTATGGACATTGGGGAGGGTATGTGCTATGGTGAGTGCTGTGAAGTGTGTAAACCTGGTGATTCACAGACCTGTACCCCTGGGGATAAAAATACATTATATGTTTATAAAAAATAAAAAATATATACAAAAAATTAAAAAAAGTAAAAAATAAATACAGATTAAAAAAAAAGAATAGTCTTCTCTCATCTTCTAGGGCTGGGTAGGTTTTGTATAAATTCCTAAAAATGTAAACACCTGGATATTCTGAATTAGGATATCCCTAATGAGAACAAGTTAAAAACTTTTACATACATATGAAAATTTATACTCCATTAAGCCTTAAAAGAGTAACAACAAATAATCCTTAGTTTTAATTTTTCATCCTGTTATACTATCATTGGCATTAAGATAACAGCTTGATTTCCTATAGTTGACTTGTTTGGCTGTCAGAGATGAGACTGTTCTAGATTACTTGGTTTTAAATTTTTTTTTTTTTCACTGAATTCTTCCTTACATCTCCTGGAGCATAGAAAATAATTATAATATAGCTATTGCATTGTATGGTATTTGTTTCATTTTTAATGTTCAGTGCAAGTTGCATGAGGGCCAGAACCACATCTGGCATGACTCTAACCTCATTCTTTGTATCTATCATAATGTTTGGCTGATTGGAAGCACTGATATTTGTTAAATGAATCAATCATGATCAAGCTTTGTATAATTATTTTGTGTTCTTTCTCTAACAAGATTTTAAGTTCCTTAAGGAGGGAGCAATGCCTTTATGTATATATATATTATATTGTGTGTATATATGTATACAGACAGATATATACATATATGTATATACACATACACATATATACACATTATATTCATAAAAATATGACTCACTTGACTAAATAAATTAATGAGCTATGAAGCCACTTTTCATCTCAAATAATAAAAACATAAAATGGAAACACTAAGAATATTTCACAGTCTTTGTATTTTTTTTCCTCCGGTCTTTCATTACAACTTCTTCTTTCCTCTCAGGCATTAACTATTTGGGGGTATTTTTGATGATTTAAAAGTAATTAATAAACAAGCAAACAAAATCTTTCCTCGATATGCTCCTCTCTGTAGCCATCACTTTGGTCTTTCTCTTCCTTCACTGACAAACTTTTTTGAAAGAGCAAACCACATGGCTGTTTCTTTCCTCAACTTCACTCATCAGTGCCTAAAAATCCACATCAGTCCTTCCCATTCTACTGAAATTGTTCTTCTGAAAGCATTAATATCTTCTTAATTGCAAATCTGAAGTCCTATTCTCAGTTTTTAAATTATTTTTTATTATGTTATGTTAGTCACTATACAGTCCATCATCAGTTTTTGATGTAGTGTTCCAGGATTCATTGTTTGCATGTAGCCCCCAGTGCTCCATGCAATCTGTGCCCTCCTTAATACACATCACCGGGCCAACCCATCCCCCCATTTCTCTCCCCTCTATAACCCACAGTTTGTATTCTCAGTTTTTATTGTGTTTTATTTCTCATCAGCCTTTGACACAGCAGACCACTCACTGAAGACCATTCCTCTTTTTTTTTTTTTTTTTTGACACCAGCACATACCCTGGGTCTCCTCCATCTTTAGCAACATTTGAACTCTGCCCTTTCAGTGACTCCTCCTCTATCCTTTTTTTTTTCTTAAAATTTACTTATCTAATTCTAGATGGTATCTCTGGTTGAATTAATCCACTTTCATGTTTTCACTTGCCATCTTGCATTCTAAACATTCATAAATATGCATCTCCACCCCATATTTCCAAATGTTCCTATTGAACAATTGTACTACATGCACGATATAAACCTTAAATTTAGCATGTCAAAAAGGGAAGTTACTATCATTCCATATTCAACTACTCTTACTTCTACATCCATTTTTGCACTGGGAATGGCATCCATTCAGTCTCCCAATCTAGAGACCTTTCCTCTCTCACACTCAACAATTAACGTGCTGTCTGGTGAAGGTGCTTTTCCTTGAAAGTTATCTGTAACTTCTTTTCTTCCACATTCACTTCCATTCTGTTTTCCAAGGTAACATCATCTTTTGCAATAACCTTCAAAATGATCTCTACTCCATTAATTTCTACCCACTCCAATTTATCCTTCACCTCTCACCAGAATTACAATGCCAAAAACCAAAAACCAAAATAGAGTGTATCATTTCCTTAGTTAAAACATCTATTGATCCCACTAACTTATAAAATATGAACAAAAACCATTCTGCATATTAAGACTTTTAAGAATGTTATAAGCTATTCTTTCTGTCCTTTCTCTTGTTTTTT
>NW_022630995.1:102741783-102810309 GCF_010015895.1 Lontra canadensis | reverse complement strand
ATATATATATATATATATATATATATATATATAATTTGAAAGGTATGATCTCTGGAATTTGCTGGAATATATATATATATATATATATATATATATATATACACAAATTTTGGTTCTATTTGTGACATTTTAATTTATTCTGTCAATAAACAATTTCAATGAACATCTATATCTATCTATCTATATATTTAAAGATTTTAGTTATTTATTTGACAGAGAGACAGAGAGAGAGCACAAGTAGACAGAGTGGTAGGGAGAGGGAGAAGCATGCTCCCTGCTGAGCTGGAAGACTGACATGGGCTTTATCCTAGGATCCTGGGATTATGACCTGAGCCAAAGGCAGATGCTTAATCCACTGAGTCACCCAGGCACCACCAGCACATATATTTACACAGAGGACATTGGGAGATGGAGAGGAGAAGTGAGTTGGGGAAAATCGGAGGGGGAGATAAACCATGAGAGACTGTGGACTCTGAGAAACTGAGGGTTTTGGAGGGGAGGGAGTGGGGAGGTTGGTGAGCCTGGTGTGGGTATCAGGGAGGTCATGTATTATATGGAGCACTGGGTGTGATGCATGAACAATGAGTTTTGGAACACTGAAAAAGAAATAAAATAAAAATTAAAAAAAAGAAGCAAATGAGCAAAATAAATAAATAAATAAATAATGTAGTTTTATTTTTTGGCATACATATCTACTACACAGAGATAAGTTAACTTCACTGAAGAAATCAGGAGATTATTAAACCTGAACTCTTAGAAAAAATATTTAGTAGTGTGTACTTTCAATAATTATGGATGACTACAAACTCTCAATTTTGTTTTCATTTATTATCCCATATCTTTTTTTAGTTCTCTTCAAAGAACTTTTTGGTTAACTGCGCAAACAATATATTAGCAAATACACTAAAACACAGAGTTTTTGAAATGTATTAGTAGTATTTATCCCACTGCAAAATGGAATATTTCAGTTTTAGTAGAACTGCTTTTTGAAAATGATTTGAGAATACTATTAAAAGTATGAAAATGAAATAAGTGAATGACTATGATGCAATGATGCTTAATTTTTCAATATTCAAATTCTCTTTAATTTTCCAATATCCATATTCACTTATTTTCCATATAAATTAATTATATTTCCTTTAAGTACTGAATGTTTTTATATTTAACATTTTATAAAGGATTTACATAATTTTGTCTATTTTTTCCATGCTGTGTAAAATACAAGTTACTGAATAGATTGTTAAATATTTTTTTCATTAGTTGATATTTATTATTATGAATTTTATTCCATATAACTTATTGAGTATCTGTTTTGTGCAAGGTGCTATTTGAGTGCTTGGAGTCTCCGGGGTAGGAAAGAGAAACTTTCCATTTAAAGGTCAGAAATTAGATCAAGGAAGGAGAAAAATGCTGTGGGAGTGTGAGGCGGAGCTGGCTGACTAACTCTTTCTGGAGAAATCAGAGAAGCTGTCACAAAGATGTAAATCTTGAAATGTCATGAAGAAATAGATGTTTAGGAGGTGGAAGGGGCAGCATGGTTGAAGGTCTGGGTTGTGAACTATGCATGCTTAAGTCATTAGGAAATGCTAAGTATGAGAAGAGCAAAATGTTTGTATGAAGTGTCTGAAGACGAGGCTGCGTGTTCTTTAGTCTTTCAGTAAAACAAATAGCAACCACAACAGCAAAAAAGAAAAATAATCCCTTACCATTTAATAAAATAGTATCAATCCTTGTCTTTCGAAGAATGAATAATAACAATAGCATCGTAGTCTCAACTCCAAACCACTGACCTCCAGCTGAACACTGAAAAGACATTATAGATACAATATGCCAAAATTCACTAAACATGCACTATTTTTTGTAGTATTAATGAAATGTTTTTTGTTTTTGTAGTATTAACGAAACGTATGAAACAAGATGCTAGGAAATGTTCGTATCATCTTAGAACCTGGGTATGGTGGTATCTCTAAAAGAAAGTGCTGCGCTTTTGAAGGATATCTATAGCAGTCCTTTCCTAGCTTAGAGAAGCAAGATCTGAGGCATAAAAGGGCTGTGGAAACAAGGCTGTGTCTCTAAAGAGACTCAGCTCTATACCACTGAAACCACAACATGGCTGGGACGTGAAGGGGGACCTGCAGGTGTCACCCAGACACCATTGTCATTTGCATCTCAGCCTTCTACTGAAGGAGGCATATGGAGGTGAGGGCAGGGATGGAAAAGAGAGGATAAACAATATCACTAGATTCAACATGGCGAGAGGGTGACTTAAGGAGCTTCTCTGAATTTATCTCCTAAATTCTGAAAAGCAAAGTGAGCCATGCCCCTAGGCAGAGGACAAACGAGGTTGGGTAGTAGGACATTCCCAACTATAAAACCAACGTTGTCGTTATGACCCTTTCCTGGCAGCTAACTCTTCCTGTGCTAATCCTACATTTGTAGAAATAGCCAAACAGATGTCCAGATGGAGCAAGCCCTACTGACAGACAAAAAAGATGAATGATAAACAGGAAAGAACCACACCAGCTCTATAAATACAGAAGGGAAAATAAAATGAAGAAACGAACATAAGCAGAGGCATATTGAAATTCAAATGTCGTGCTTTTATTGCCTAGTTTTACAAAAGTAATATACTATTGGCAGGTCTCATTAACATTGTTGAGGCATAAATATGTTGAGATTATATTTATAGTGGAGCACTTTGTTTGTTAGTCATTCTTCAGGTATTAACTAATACTTCAGATTTTTAAGTGTTAAAAAAACAAGACCTGTCTAAGTTGAAACTTCAATCTCTCTTCCATTCCAGACTCCCACCATGTCTCTACCCCCGGCTCAGGCCAGCTCTTACAGTCCAATGGAGAAAGAGGATGTGATCTTCCTTTCCCTCTTTTCTACCTGTTCTTCCACTCCCTACTCCCTGTGCTGCATTCTTTTACCTCCAATGTCAGGGCAGGGAGAAACCTCAGAGGAAATGCTACTGTTGTAACTTGGCTTTAGGCCTTCTGTCTGACAGATGCATAAATGTTAGCTTTCCCTTGTAGCCCCTTTTTGTGGGTTATTGAAGAATTCTACCCACCCTGCTGATAACTTTGATATTCTAAGTTTTGAATACTCTTTGACCTCCAGTAGCTTCTCATGGCTCTTGTTCAACAGCTTTATGCCATATGCCATGCTTCTTTCTTTCTGCTTTGTTCTCATAACCACAGAAGGTTTTTATCCTGGGAGGAAGTCCTTTAAAACTTGACCAAGCCTGGCTAACTTCTAGACTGTCCATTTGGCTTATGGAAAGTATGCATATTCATGCTCCTCTACCAAGCTCTAGAAGTTCAAGCCTCTTTTTCTGCATTTTTTTTTTTTGTCTCTATCAATCAGCAACTAGGAGCAGCTCTTGCCACTTCTTGCCTTTCGAGTCTTCCAGACAAAAGGAAAGCTCTAATCCTTGTACCTCATCCCTAAATTTCTTCAAGGACTGTCATACTGTCTCCTCAGTAGCCGCAGAACAAAGACCAGCAAGCTTTTGCAGTCAGTCCATGGATGAGTCTCTCCTCTAGCAACCACCTTGCTGTTTCCTGGAGCTTCTTACTCCCCTCTCCTGGTGTGGAGGGCAACCTGCCCTTCTTTTGAGGACAGGAAGGAAGGGGAATCAATAACCTTTGCAAGATATTACTATAGGCTTTTAACATTTTTCTGAAAATGCCTCCACGTGATAGTTCTTACCGATAAATAGAAGCTGGAGAGGGTGATGAGTTTAGGGTCACAAACTTAGTAGGATCCTCTTTTTAACAATTCTGCTATCAATACTATATCTTTCAGTGTTAGAAAATACATCTGTTTTCTATTGTGATCGTTGCCAATTACCCACAAACTTAATGGCTTAAAACAACACAAATTTATTGTCTTATCATTCTTTCAATTGGAAGTCTAATGTATCTCACTGGTTTAACATCAAGGTGTTGGCAGGACTGTGTTCTCTTTTAGAGGCTCTGGGGAGAATTCACTTTCTTACATTTTCAGCTCCTGGCAGCCATCCACATTTCTTGGTTTATGACCCCTTTGTCCCATTTTCAAAGCAAGCATTATGGAATCTCCTTGACCCTTTTTCTGTAATGTCTTAGTCTGTTCAGGCTTCCATAACAAAATACTATAGACTAGGTGGCTTAAACATTAGAAATTTATTTTCTCAGAATTTAGCATGCTAGGAGATCAAAATCAAGGTGCCCTTAGGTTTCTGACCTTTCTTCCTAGCCCTAGACAGCCACCTTCCTTCTGTGTCTTCACACAGTTTCTTCTCTGTCCATGAACAGAGGTGGGGGCCAGTAGAGGGCTAGGGAGGGAACAAAACAAAGAGAGGGGGCGGTGACAGAGAGAGGTCTGGAATCTCTTTCCAGATTAGGACCCTACCCTTAAGGCCTCATTAATCTTAATTGTCTCTCTCAAGGGCCTCTCTCCAAAAACAGTTACATTGGGGATTAGGGCTTCAACAAGTGAATTTTGGAGAAAGAAGTTTATAATTTATAGTCATGCCTAGTGACTTTCTGTGACTATAGAAAAGAAACATCCCTTGTTTTTAAGAACTCAGTGACTAGACTGGGCCAACTCACATAACCAAGGGTAATCTCTCCATTTCAAGATCCTTAACCTTAATTACATCTGCAAAATCTCTCGCCATGTAAAGTGATGTATTCACAGGTTTTGGGGATTAGGGTGTAGACATCTCTGGGGGTCCATTATTGTGCCTACTATAGGAAATTCTAGTTATGGGAAATGTTCAGTTGAACGTTCTGTTACACAGGTTACCAATTTATAGTCCAGTGAACACCATTTTAGGATGTATCAATTTCATTAACTCTGAACATTTCATGTCATCAGTTTATATAAGGAATACTTGTTGGAGAGGATATTTTAGGCCTGGAACAATGAAAATTGCAATTTGTTAAGTTATTACATGTACTATATTTAATAATTGTGCCTTTTTTATGACTTAAGGAACATTTTCTCTCAGTTGTGAGAAGAATGATTAGTCCACTAAAAGTACCCACTTCGGAGAGTAAATAACTTCAAATGAGGGCAGTATCAAGGAATAATGTCCTTTTTCTTTCACACACACTGGAGAAGAGAATGTGATTTAGGAACAGAGATGGAAGCTCTTATCTGCAGTTTGCAGTTCTTATTGACACTAAGTTTCAATATGTACTAAACTGCAGAGCAGAGGATAAGAAAGACGGAAGAGGAAAACATTCTCTGCCAATGCACTCAGCAAAACTTAAGGAGAAAGAATTTGGTGAACAATAGAAGAAACCATCTTGATTTATATGAATGTGTAATGGGTCACATATATAAATTATCAAACCAACAAATGCATAGATAAGTGGCAGCCCCAATTTGTCTACTTGGGAGCAATTAAGGATAAAAAAAGAGCATTTATTGAGCTACATGTTTCTATAATTACATGGTAGGCTTAATCCTCTGCTATGTCTTTGGGGATATGAGCTTGCAGCTGGCTTTGCCTTTTTTGGAAGGCAATTAGAGGGTACCAGAAAGACCTTTTCGAAATCTCTGCCCCTGAGATCTTACACTGTCTAGAATTTCACAATGGTGTAGGTGATCTTTTTGGAGTGAAGTCTTGCTCTCTCCAGTGCGTGGTAACAGGACTGTTAAAAAAAATAAATATATTGGGGCGCCTGGGTGTCTCAGTGGGTTAAAGCCTCTGTCTTCAGCTCAGGTCATGATCTCAGGGTCCTGGGATCTAGCCCCACATCGGGGCTCTCTGCTCAGTGGGGAGCCTGCTTCCCCTCCCCCCTCTGCCTGCCTGTCTATCTACTTGTGATCTCTGTCAAATAAATAAATAAAATCTTTAAAAAAATTAAAAAAAATATATTGAGTCATGAACATCTTCACCTGAAATTTAGCATGTAGCTGACCACTTTCAGGGGGATTAGGAATAGCAAGAGAATACTGTGAATTTACAAGGGTAGGAGTTCTGTGGGGGGAGGGTTACTTGAAACTTTGCTTTCTTTCTTACAAGGGAATGCCTTGCTCTCCAAAGCCATTCAGATTTTTCTCATCATTCAGGACTCAGAGCCAAACTCTGGGGAGCATAGCATCCAGCAGTTTCCACGTTCTTTCCTAAAACTAGAGAAGTGCTGGATGTGGGGTGTTGTATTAGATTGGAAAGTACATTCAGATACTGGCTGAAACAAGGAATAGGAATAGAGATGGAGAATTTATAACTTGACACTCATTTTTCCAACTATTTAAAATATGAATGTATATGGACAAGAACAAGATCATAACATGGAAAAAAGAAAGGGGTTAAGGGTAATGTTTTACTTTTTAAAAACCATTTATTTTTCTTACAAAGAAATAAAAAAAATTTCTATCTGAAGGATGCATAAGAATAATTGAAATTCTCAACAAACTCAGTTTTTAGGGGAAAAAAGTGTATATTAAATTCACTTGTATAAAGGAGAAGGCAGACGACAACTAAATATTTCTCAATAAACTTTGATTCCTGTTTTTCCTGAACTGCAAGAGTGTAAATCTGAAAAATCAGAAAAGGCTTTCAGTACTGGTTATAATTTCTTATAAAATACTTAGACAAATATGTATTTTGGAAGATCTACTCCTGGAGTTCAATTTTATTTTGTAGAATTGTTTCTAATTTCCAAAATATGGAACATACTGTGGACCATGCCAGGTAGAATCTTGAAAACAGTCTGTATAAGAAAAGGGAACAGAATTGTCCTCTGAATCACATAAGGATTTCCACCCACAATGAATGAGAATTCTGTTGCATTGTATTTTCAATGATTTTGACAGATGAAAACATTGTGTTATCGCATTGTTTTCATTTGCATCTCCTAATGAAAAATGGTACTGAGCATCTTTTTATATATTTGTTACATGTATATCTTCTTTGGTGAGGTATCTGCTCACATCTTTGCCTGCTTACTTGACATAAGTAAACAAATTTTTAAGTTTGTTTTTTCTTTACTGTTAAGAGTTTTATGTATATATATGTGTATAAATAAATATAGTTTTACATATATACACATATATGTAAAGTTTTATATATAGCTATATATACATACACATGCATATAAAGTTTTATATATACATTACATATATTTATATTATATATATTAAGAGTTTTATGTATACATACTTGGTTATAAGAGTTTTTTGTATATTTTGCATATAAATCCTATATCAGGTATGTTTTTTGCAAATATTTCCGTCCAATCTGTGACTTATTTTCTCATTTTCTTTACAGTGTTTTTGGCAGAGCAGACTTAAAATTTAATGAAGTCTAACAATAATCTTTTCTTCTTTCATGGATCATGTTTTTGATATGTAAAATCTCTTCACCAAATCCAGGGTCATGCAGATTTTCTCCTATGTTTTCTTCTAGACGTTTTATCATTTTCCACTTAACATTTGAACCTCTGATCAATTTTGAGTTAATTTTTGTGTACAGTGTAGACCTGTAAATTTTTTACTTGACCAATCAGGTATAGTGATAACATTTACTAAGATGGGAAAGATTGTGGGTATGTCAATTTTGGGGTTGGAGGTTGGAATAAAAAAAGTTCAGGTGTGGACTCATTATTTGACCCCATTTGATAAAAATGGTTATGTCAAATAAGCAGTTGGAAAGAGAAAAGTAATGAATTTCCACATTCCAATAATATCAGGAAGTCCAGGAATTTTATATATACCTTCACCAGTACCTTGAACACCATCCTTCCTATGTCCCCCCAATCCTTGAGGTGTGGGTTCCTAAGGTTATTAGGTAAAGAAGGTCACGTGGATATTTAGTGAGAAGAAATAGTGGTGGAGGTATAAAAATAGATGTGCAAATTATATTTGCAAATCTCAGATCAGAAAATGAATTTGGGACAATGAGGAGGTCTGGAATAGAAACTTTAAGGGTGTTTTGTCAGAGGGCAATGAGAGCCAAGTTTGTTAGATGGTCGTCCACATGGTCATTGTTTTTCGGAATGAGGACTGGACTCTATGGAAAGACTATCATCCAGATCCCAAAGTCCTCAGTAAATGTGGCATAAGGAAGTGGAGGTCAGTTGATGACAGTGAGGAAAATGAGTAACACAAGGTAGTTGAATATTCAGGGACTCCCTGAGGAGGGGTTTTTGGATGAGTATCAAATGTAGTGAAAATGAAATGTAATGAGAACGAACGGTGAAGAGAAAGATGTACATACCTCCTCACTATAAAATGCAGGGAGAATTGGTTTTCTGTTGAGGATTTATTGAGCAAAATTATAGCATTAGAGGAGAGCCAGGTTACAGTTAGGGCCAAGAGGTAGAGGGAACTGTCAAGCTCTTACATATCATAGAGAAGTTTCTTTGGAAATAGCATGGGGATTCTATGTAGTTTCTGTAAAGGAGGTAGAAGTAGAATCAATAAGAGAATGATATCTCTGAGAAAGAGAAGATATAAATTAGATTGAAGGTTTGCAATGTGATTATAGCTTAAGGGCACTAGAAAGGCAGGGAATATAGAGGAAGATGGGACATACTTGAAAGTAACTAGCCTCCGGGTTCCAGCTGGGGCTTTGATGGCAAGTTGTATTGTTGCTGCTATGTTTCTGGATCTAAGCATTCCTGGGAGCCCAAGAACAAGAGGCAGATTGTAATATAATCTCAAGGAATACTAGCGTGAGAAAAAAAACTGTATAAAAATGAGAAATTAAAGTTTAAGTGGAATAAAATAAAAGGGCATGGTAATTTTGAGGGGAAAATGAGGAAAATAATATAATCTCTTTATTTTATAAATTTATCTTTTGTGTTATCAACTTTGCTGTGACCAAGTTGGCCTTAATGTTTTCCTCAGTTAAATGAAAATTTAGACAGGCTTCTTTCTGTCTTCAGGGCCCTCCCTTCCAGTCTGGTCCTTACAGAATCTGTACCCTAGAGGTCCTTCCCCCCACTTAGAGTATTCAATTTAGAACCCTTGTAATTATAAATTCTTCCTCTGCCCCTTTGAGATGTAAATCTTTGTTATTATTATTTTTTACTTTTTAGAAAAATTTTACTATTGAGGTATAGTTAGTGTACAATGTTATGTAGTTTCAGATGTACAATATGGGGTAATTCAATTACTTTATGTATTACTGGGAGTTTACCACAGTAAGTGTAGTTACTATCTGTCACCATGCAGTGTTATTACAATATTAATGATGATATTCCATATTCTGTACTTTCCATCTCTGTGACTTATTTTATAACAGGACAATTGTACCTCTTAATCCACTTCACCTCTTTTGCCTATCCTCCACTCCCTTCTCTGGAAAACAGCTATTTGTTCTCTATGAGTCTGTTTCTGTTCTTTGTTTGTTTGCCTGTTTGTTTGCTTTGTTTTTTAGATTCCACATATAAATAAAATCATATTGTATTTGTCTTTCTCTGACTTACTTTACTTACATTTAATACCCTCTAGGACCATCCACATTGTGATAAATGGCAAGATCTCACTCTTTTTATGGTTGAATAATATTACTAATTTATAATATTATATCTATATATCTATATATCACATTTTCTTTATCCATTCATCTATCAATGGACGCTTGGGTTGTTTCCATATCTTGGCTATTGTAAATAATATTGCAATAAACATATGGTTGCACCTATCTTTTTGAATTAGTGTATTTTATTCTTTGGGTAAGTACCCACTGGTGGACTTACTGGATCATATGGTAGTTTTACTTTTAATTTTTTGAGGAACTTTCATTCTGTTTTCCACAGTGGCTTTACGTTTATATTTACATTCCCACCAGCAGTGCATGAGGGTTCCTTTCCTTCCACATCCTCGTCAACACTTGTTATTTTTTTCAAAGATTTTATTTATTTATTTGACAGAGAGATAGACAGTGAGAGAGGGAACACAAGCAGGGGGAGCAGGAGGGAGAAGCAGGCTTCCCACTGAGCAGGGAGAACAATGTGGGGCTGGATCCCGAACGCTGTGATCATGACCCTAGCCAAAGGTAGATGCTTAATGACTGAGCCAACCAGACGCTCCAACACTTGGTATTTTTAAATCTTTTTTGATACTAGCTGTTTTGACTAGTGTGAAGTTATTCTCACTGTAGTTTTGATTTGTATTTCCCTGATATTAGTAATGTTGAGCATCTTTTCATGTGTCTGTTGGCCATCTATATGTCTTCTTTGGAAATGTGTCTGTTCAGTTCCTTTGCCCATTTTTCAATTGGATTGTTGTGGTTTTTTTTTTTTTTGGTGTTGATTTGTGTAAGTCCTTTATATATTTTGGATATTAACCCTTTATCAGATGTATCATTTACAAATATCTTCTTCCATTCAGTAGTTGCCTCTTTGTTTCCTATGCTGTGCAAAAGTTTTTATTTTGGTGTAGTCCCCATAGTTTGTTTTTGCTTTTCTTTCCTTTGCCTAAGGAGATGTAAATCTTTTTAAATGCCTTTTGCCAGTTTTAACAGTACAAGAACTATCTTTTTTTTTTTTTTGGTCACTTTTTACACATTTATTTCTCATTTTCCCTTCTTGCTTTCAACAGGGATCATTTCCCTTTAGCCCAAAGAATTGCTTTTAGTATTTTTTTTACTTTCAATTTTTTTATTATATTATGTTAGTCACCAGAACTATCCAGAACTATCTTTTTGAATGATCTCTTTGAAATGTAAACATTACAGAGGATGGTGCGCCCATCTCCTAGTCTCTGTGGGAAGGTAGGTGTCTAATTTCAGTGGGTACCTTGTTGCAAGTTATAAAACTGTCTCTTGCCATGAAGATAAGAGAAAGTTAGCTTTTTCTTTGGATGAGGCCGATTAGCAGACACAGATCACCAAGGTATTCCATCTCACCTCAATGCTAAAAAATGGTCCCATCTTTTGTTTCAGGGAGTTGAGAACAAACTGACTTCTGATCTCTCTTCCTTATTACAATAGACTTGACTAGAGTCTTCTTACTTGTTTAACCCTGCTGGAATTTCTGCTTTGACAATAGCTTATAAATCTTTTCTATCATTTCTCTAAAGACTGACTTTTCAGAAGCAGACTGTTCCTTAACCAAGGGCAGGAAAAAACAATTTGAAATAGATTGGGAGACTTGATCACTCAGTTTCCAAAACCTGCTAAAATTTCTGGAAGCTATTTTCACAGAAAAACAGGGCAAGTATATATTCAAGTAACCTTCTTTTCCTGGGCATAAAAATGCCACAGAATACTTACAAAGTTGAGAAGAGAAGTTTGCTTTTAGATTACCAGTATTGACCTCCCACCTTTCAATGAGTCATCTAGTGGGATGATTAAACCTTTCCCCAAGTTGGTCTCTGAGAATATCTGTTGTATTTGTCAGAGGACACCATTGATGATGTATTATTTCCTCTACAAATCATCCTCACTTTTATGCTTTGTCATAAATGACAAACCAGGTATTTAGCTAATGTTTGGTTGTAACAGCTTTTACCCTGTTTATTAAAGCAAATTTAAGGGTAATGCATGTTAGAATTGATCAAAAATGTGTTCAGTGAGACTGGAGATGGTCATTAGGAAGCTTCTTAGAATCCTTGTCTTAGAACATTTGAAAGTGTGGTTTAGATATTTTATAGATCATAATTGTACTAAGATAGTCTTCATCAATGCACATTAATTTTCTTCAAATATCTTCTTCCATTGACATAATGTATATGTGTACTAGATAGTAATTAGAAAAAATAATTTAATCATCAAATATTTGTGAACATGTAAGTAGGTACTATTATATTGATATGAACCTTGTCCTTAAGGAAATAATAATAGTAACAACAACAATACTTGTGGAAGAATGACTATGGATTATGTTGTGCTTAGTGCTTTTCACATATTATTCAGTTTGTACAACAATCAGAAACTTATATCAGACACATATATATATTATATAATATATTGATATTTTGCCAGTGAGAAAGCTAAAGCTTAAATAGGTTGTATAACACACCTAAGTTTACATAACTGGTAAGTAAAGGATGAAGACGCAAGTGTAACTGATGAAAAAGTTTGGGCTGTAATCCATTACACAATGCTGATTACCTGGGGTTTATATTTGAGATATAATGAATAGAGAGAAGTAAATAAGTATTTATATTGCTGTTTTAGAAGTATGTGCTTTTCACTTCCAAGATTTAGATCATTAATGCTCCATCATCCAGCTGCAACACTACCATTACTTGACTTCAGGTGGAGGTCAGCGTGCTTGGGATAAAAGCATCACTCACTTGGCTTCCATGCTTCCATGAGTCAGAGTCAAGAGAAGATCTCATAAATCCAAGATTCTAGTGTCTACCATTGCAAGCAATTGCAGATTCCATGAACTCCTTTTCCCTTTTACAGGATGGCTTTGGGAGGAGGCTAAGCACCCCTCCACTCTCCCTTATGGGGGGAACCACCATAATGCTCTCTATGCATATGGGTCTATTTCATTTTCATTTAGCTTGAAGTTGTAAGGACCTACTTCACAGTGTGCCTCTTGGAATATATCAAGCATTTTTTTCCAGCTTTGAGGCTTTCGTTGAAATTGAGATATCAGGAAAAGGCCTATTCTATAAATTAATGCACTTCAGTTGTAAATCTGTTCCTCCTTATTCTTTAAATATACCAACATGCTTAATTCTCACTTCATTTTATTTAAGTGTAAATAATTCACAAAGGGAAAAACTGGAAAAGAAGATAAGAGAGAGATTAGAAGACAAACTCACATTAAAGCAAAATAAACCAAATTTAAAACTAAGCCTATCACTTTGCGTAATAAAATTTGACAGAACTGGATAGATGTCTAAGAATCAAGGATTAAGTTGTGTAATTTTTTAAAGATATTGAGATATTATTTTAATTATCTTTAAATCCTTTCTTATCGTTTCCTATCTTTTACAAGGTTGAGTTTTGCAGAATTCTCCTACAAACCTGAGAGATTAATGTACTCAGAGAGGCTAAAAAATCAAACTCTGGGTGTGATCTCCCTAGGAAACTGGAGCAAACTAATAATCTGTTCTACCCTAACAGAGTTTGTTGTGTAGGGAAACACTTCACTAGGGTCAATTTCTAAAGCAAATCTGATTTAAAATCTATTTGAGAACATTAGCTGCTTTTTGATTCCCTTAAGACTCAAAATGAACCAAAAAAAGACACATTTATTTTCTCTTTAACTGCCATCAGGCTTATAATATTTCTATTCTGATCTTCCTGGTTTCCTATGAGTATGACTGCTTTGGGCAATAGACCCTAGTTAGGGGTACAGGAAACTGATGTCTGCAGCCATCTGGGATGAGATTTTGATTATTTCGTTTGTGTGCACCTAAGTTTATTTCTCTCATATAAATAGGCAGGAGTGGTAGGATTAGCATGTTTGTTTTAACTTTATGAGAAGCTGCAAACTGTTTTCCAGAGTGGCTGAACCTCACGCATATCCTCCTTTACTTGGATTTTTTTTCTCTGTACCAGTCGTATGCTGATAACCAGGACCTGGCAAGAATGAGAGAATTATGTTAATGAGGACTATGCTGGCAGTGGAATGAAATTAGAAGAAAACAGCTTTCCGGAAGTGGGTTCCTTGCACTGCAAGCAGTATAGCTGTAGAACATCCCTGATTTCCAGGTTAGTCCAGACTTCGTTTTAAAACAAAAGGAATTTTAACTTGTTTAAAAGCCAATATGGAGCAACAAGAATTCTCATTCATTACCAATAGAAATGTAAACTGATCCAGTGACTTTGGAAAACCATTTGACAGTTTCTTATAGAGGTAAAGAAACTATTATCCTACAACCTGAAATTTCATACCTAGACATTTCCTCAAGTGAATTGAAAATTTATGTTCACACAAAACCCTGTACATGAATGCTTATGACTGCTTTATCATAATTGCCCTAAGCTGAAAATAACTAAGATGTCCTTTAACAAGTGAATGCATAAAAACAAATAAATAAACATAAACAAAAGTAAAAGCAAACAAACAAGAACTGTGGTACACCCATACGATGGAGTTCTCTATTCAGCAATAAAATGAAATGAACTGTTGATTCTGCAACAATATGGATAAACTTTAAATGCATTTTGCAAAGTAGAAGGAACCAAAAGCTGTACACAGTCTCAAAATGACACTGCAACTTAGCTGATATCACAATATTATTAAAAATATTTTATTGAATAAAATGACACATAGATAAATTATTAATATCTATAAAACTAAGGGAAAGGTAACTTTCATCATATTTTTGTGTTGCTATTTACAGTTTTGACCAGTTTCTTTGGAGGGGGCCCCTCTCTTTTGAAACTAATGATCTGGGCACCTGGGTGGCTCTATTGGTTAGGTGTCTGACTCTTGGTTTTGGTTCAGGTCATGATCTCAGGTCATGAGATTGAGACCACGTTGGTCTCTACTCTCCGTGCAGATTCTGCTGGGGAGTCTCCCTCTCCCTCTCCGTCTGTCCCTCACCCTGATGGCACACTCTCTCTCTAAATACTAAATAAGTAAATAAATAAATAAGTCTAATGATCTGTAAGAAAAATTTGTTTTTCCTCAATTTTAGAATCAAATACTTTTAAATCTTAAAACAATGACAGCTCTACATAAAATGTAAAATTTAGAAAAGTTTCCAAAAAATTAAAAACTATTTTTATAGGGATGCCTGGGTGGCTCAGTGGGTTAAAGCCTCTGCCTTCAGCTCAGGTAATGATCCCAGGGTCCCTGGGATTGAGCCCCACATCGGGCTCTCTGCTCAGTGGGGAGCCTGCTTCCTCCTCTCTCTCTCTGCCTACTTGTGATCTCTGTCTGTAAAATAAATAAATAAAATCTTTAAAAAAAACCCCATTTTTATAAAGCAAGATTATGTAGTAAGCTTACTTGTTTTATTTCTATGTGGGACATAATAAATAAATAAGAAAAATTTAGAAATTTTAAAGTAATGATTCACTGTGTGTTATAATGTTATATAGTTTATAACATGTATAATGAAAGAATATAGTAACAATACTATAGAGGTACTGAGATAAAAGAACATATACATACAGAACATGTACATTTCTATACTCTACACCCTACTTTAGAAAAATCTAGAACATGACAGACCACACAAGCAGCATACTTTCCATTAACTATCAGAGTGATGATGTCATCATACACCATATAGTCCCTGGAAAACTCTACCTTACATTTATGAAAAAAGGGTGTGAACAGTTTTTTATGAAAATAGTCATGTATCCACTGCACATTGAGAACTGCTATATTAGGCTGTGACCTGTCACTGACAGGTTGGATGGAAGGAGAAAGGAAAGTATAACTAAAGGTTCAGATTCTTAGGTGTCTTAGTAATGGAACTTTAATAAAATGAGAACATTTTAGTCTATATTAAAATAATTGAGACACAAAGTCAAAACCACTTTATATATCTTTGTTACTTGTTTTTACCAATGGAGACCATGAACATTTTGATAAATATTTATTATCAAAATTTGGTAATACAATAGAGTTTTGTCGTTAGTAAGCAGGGAAGCCATTTGATCTGTCGTCTAAACACAGCCCATCAAGAATGAAAGGGGTGCTACTAATTATTATGCAGAGCCAATAGATGCAAATAGCTTTGTCCCAGAGGAACCAGAACATAAAGTCATCTTATCTCTGAAACACATGTTCTGGTTAGCTTGGAAGATTTCTAAATTTGTGATTATTTCTGTAGCTTATACATTTCACACATTAAGACTCAGTAAGTTTAAATTCCTGAGGGTTACTGAATTTGTATGATAAATAGCAACATTTAAGCAATGATGAGGTTTGAATGCTGAAATTTTGGTTGGCTCACTCAGTAACTAAGTTAATTCTGTACATCCATTTTGACATAATTGCATCTATATTATATACAGTGGAATTGAAAAGCATTATCTGATTCTAAATTATATGTAGTTATTATTAGTATATTCTCTTTACTATACATAGGTTTCACAACAATTCTCAACATACAAAACAGGTGCATGCCCTTTATGAAAAGAAAAGGTCAGAATTATGAAAATGAATCTTTAACCCAATAACTTATTATTATTGATGGTATTATTATTTTGGTTATATGTGAATGTGTTATATTAAACACAAATTATGTTGATAGTCTTATGAAGAAAAATATTTAAGATTGTATCTTAATCAAGGTATATTTGGTGGCAGATATGGCCAATGAACAGAGACTTGATACAGCTTATCTCTCTTTCTTTTTTCTACTAGTGGCTAAAGACCAATGCAATCATCTTGAACAGAAACAGAATAAAATATTTATGAGGATTGGCTTAGAAAAAGCTTCAGGAAGTGGTTATTCTTTTCACAGTATTTTCATTTGGGTTTTGGAGTGCTTAGCAGTTGTTATGTGTGGCGTTTGTTCCTTTAAGAAGGAAAAAATCCTCTCCAGATATAGCAGAGAGCTGATACATGCACAAGAAGGAATGATATCAGAGTGGCCACTGTCTTGCTATGGGCAGTCTTGCATCATCTAATCCACCTTTCCTTCAGTTGATAAAGAATGGATTGTAGGAGTAGTGCACTATTCCCCAAAAAGCCGTTGAAATGAGCAATTAATATGAATTACTGCAAAGCAGTAGTTTCTGTTTAATAGCCCTCCATGGGCATAATTGTCCAATATCCAGGTTATCCAGGATCCTCACGTTGACTTCTTTATTATGGCGTGCCTTTTCAGATATTTATTCCTGAAATAATGCTTTCAATGGAAAAATAGAAAACCGGTTACTCTACCACTTTTTTTTAGTCAGTTAACTTAATATCCAACTTTTACTGAAAAACTGTTTAAGGGTTCTTAAAATACAATATCCCTTTCTTCTCACACTGCTGAAAGAATGTACTTTCTAGTCATGTTTCCCCAAAATTCTTGTCACAAAACTCTCCATCTACAGCACACTTTATCTCGGCAAGCTTCAGATCAGGGAGTTGTGAGCTCTTTTCTTAAATCTTATCTACCATATCTGAATTCTTTCATAGAATGTCACATTTAAAACGTTTATAAACAGGTTGTAGCTTTACTTTGTTGTAATTGCAAAAAGCGATAAACTGATAGATGGTTATTTATTCCAAAGTAGATGGCTTTCAAAAGTTTTTCATTAAAGTTCCATCAAATTAGTTCAAAGTCTCTATAACTTGATTGAATCTGTGGAGCTTCAGTGTTTCTTTTATTCACTGATATTCCTTCTTTTTTTTAAACTGTTTTTTGTCTAATCTCCTGAAACTGCTTTCTTTGGGAGACATTACCTTTACAATGAGGGAAGGTAGAATGGTGGTAGTCTGTGAGCTCTGGATATGGACTGCCTAAGTTTAAATGAGTTAATGAGTTAAATGAGTTAAATACCTGGACCTTCCTCACAGGGAAATTATGATACGATTAATATAGTATCTTAAAACATCTGGTATTTATAAATAAGTCCAATGATTTCTACACAAAAACTTATGAGTTATTATTGACAATAATGAAATAAAACTAAAGGAATGGAAGTATATATGTTAGTAAATTAAAAAGTCAGTGTTGGTTAAATATTAGTTTTCCTCTCATTTATTCTTATATATAGGGCAATTTCATTTGAAGGTAAACATATTTTCTTGTTGAAAATGACAAGCTAATGCAAAACCTCAAAGAACTTAGAGTAGCCAAGACCATCTTGAAGAAAAGGAAGAATAGAATTGGGGGGGTTTCACCTACACATACCAACATAGTAAAAGCTCTAGTATTAAGAGAGTATGGACCAGAGATCAACAAATGGACCGATGGAATAGAGTGGGATCCAGAAAAATACCTACACATATTTATACTGCCAACAAGTGGCATTTCAATTTAGTGAGGCAGGAGAAAGATGGTCTTTTCCATAAAGTGGTGCTAAAGCAATTAGATATATGTAAGAAAAAAAATTTCGACACCTACTTCACATCATACACAGAAATCATTCCATACAGATTGCAGATCTAAATGTCAAAAGTAAAACAAAAAAGATTCTGAAAGAAATCCAAGGAGATTATGTTCCTAAATTTGAGGTAACAACCATTTCTTTAAGGACACAGAAAGCACTAACTATAAAGGGAAAGACTGGTGAATAGTAGTATATTAAAATTAAGAACTATTATTCATGAAAATATAATCAAATGTTAGAAAATTCAAGCTACACAGTAGAAGAATATATTTAAATGTACATACCTGACAAGGCACTCATATTTAAAATGCATAGATATTCTACAAGTCAATTAGAAGAAACAAATAATGCAATAAAAAATTGAACAATAGACTCAAGCAACACTTCATCAAAGAATAGATTAGTATGACTAATACATTTTTTAAAGGATTTTATTTATTTGATAGAGAGAGAGCACAAGTAGGCATAGCAGCAGGCAGAGGGAGAGAAGCAGCAGGCTCCCTGTTGAGCAGAAAGCCTGTTGCAGGACTCGATCCCAGGACCCTGGGATCATGACCAGAGCTGAAGGCAGACACTTAACCAACTGAGCCACCCATGTGCCTGTGACCAATACATTTTTAAAAAGGTGCTTAACTTCTTGGTCATAAGCAAAGAGTTAAGACAATAATCTAACTTAATGCACCCCTGCCAGGACAGCTAATTGTGAAAAGAAGATAACTCTAAAAGTTGTTGAGGATGTGGAATAGTTGGAAACAGGAGTATTAATGACTGCAACCACTTTTGAAACAGAAGAAAACTAAGATTCCAAGAGATCATACGCTGGGATTTGAATAATGGTTTGTATGAATATGAACTTTTTGCTTTAACAATTGCATTCCTTTGTTTTATTCATTTGTTCTTTTAACCATTAGTTTCTTATTATAGGTCAGTCCCAGCCCTGGATGCTGAGATTGTAAATAAGCCAACCAAGGTTCCTGCTCTCATCAGCTTTCAGCCTGGTAGCCAAAACAGACACAAAGCAAATGAACAAATAAATAAGCAAGAAAGCTATCAGATGGTGGTAATGTATGAAGGAAATTAAAAGAAGGTGGTATGACAGAGACTGAGAGATCAGGGAATATATCTAAGAGAAGATACCGTTGTATCTGAGATCTGATTGAAAATAATCAGGCAGCCATGACAAGATCAGAAGGAACTCTTTCCAGAAAGAAAGAACAACTCGTGTAAAAGCCCAAAGGCAGGGATCTAGCTCTGGGGACAGAAGAGGGTTACTACGGTTGAAGCAGAGTGAGTGATGAGAAGGAAGCGTAAGGTCAGAGGAGTCGAGGAGGCAGGCAGAATAAAATCATGGAAGACTCCGTAATCTAACAAAACAATTTATACTCTAAGTGTGGTGGAAAACAACTGGAGATTTTAAAACTGGCTGTTGTGTGAATAATGAATTGTTTATGATAAGAGTAAAGGTGAAGGATCCAGGTGGGAGGGGTCACCGTAGTTGATAAGTGAGAGATAATGTTAGCAAAACATCGGAGGAAATGGAGATGGAAAGAAAATTTTTGAGGCAGGAGTTGATGGGACTTTTAAACTGATTAGATTGCATAGGAGGGAAAGAAAGAATCAAATCAGTACTGGCTTAAGCAACTTGTTGGATGGTGGTTGCACTATGTATTGAGAGGTGGATCAGAGGAAGAGTTAGTTTTGGGGGCGTTATGGTCACCTCCTATTCATTCCATCAGTGAAGGAAGGATCCTATGCCCTAAAACACAGGAAATGGTCAAACATACAACACCTAATACTGGAAAGATGAGACTGACAGCAGTTTATTATTCATGTATTCTCAGCACAGGGAAAGACAACACTGGATGCTGTGATAGGCCATACAGGTGTTACACCTGGGAGCTGCGCAAGCCAGAAGGACTGTGAGGCAGGCCTTATAGTAACAGGAGGTTGCAGTTCCCACTGGTTCCTGCAGGAGGATGATTAGTTTGTTTAAATAATTTCATGGGTTTAGCAAGGAGGTGAATCTGTTGGTTTGGGGATCAGTGTGGGAGTGGGTGCAGCTGGTCCCGCTGATAGGGGAAGTGGTCAGATAGGGAAAGTTTCCTACTGGGTAGGAGCACTTCTGGCAGGAGCAGAGGAGCTCACAGCCAGACTTTTGGGAGTTATGGGGCTCAAAGATGTCAAGGCAGCACTTGAGAATTTAGATCTTATAATACAGGGGACACTGAGTTCTTTTGGCCATGTTACGTTTGAGGTGTCTGTGTGAAGATTCCATTCACATGGAGGTGTCAAGTTGGATATACACATCCACAACAGTGAGAAGTCAGAACTGGAGATATGAATTAGGAGATATGAATATATCAAGTTATAGTCCTGGATGGGAGAGTATAGAGAAGAGAAAAGGGCCCAGGACTTAGCTTTGGATACATTTGCACTTTGAGAGAAGTATCAAAAAGACCAGGAAGAGTAGCTGGTGAAATAGGGAGAACAACAGGAGAGATATCATGATCCAAGAGAAACATTTCAACAAGGAAGTGATTGTATGTGACAAATGCTCCTGAGTTGTCCTGTAAGATAAGTAATCTTTGAATTTACAACCTGAGAACCTTAAGCGGAGGGTATCTATGGAGTTGTGGGAAATGGAGTGGAAATGGGACATTCTTTGCTGGTGCCATTTATAGTTCAGTGAAATCAGTGGTGTCTTCTCCTCTCCAGCATTTAGTTGTTTAATTTTGACAACAAAATCCACTATGGAATCTAAAGCATGTGGATATAGAAAATAAGCATTCAGGGGTGCCTGGGTGGCTCAGTTGGTTGGACATTGGACTCTTAATTTAGCCTCAGGCCATGATCTCAAGGTCGTGAGATAGAGCCCTGAGTTAGGCTCTGCAGTCTGTGGGAGTCTGCTTCTCTCCCTCTCCATCTCCTCCTCCCCCACTTGCTGCCCAAGTGCTCTCTCTCTCTCTCCAATAAATAAAGAAATCTTTTAACAAAAGAAGTATCTATTCCTTTTCCATAGGAAGTTAGCCTTATCTGTCTTTCAGAGGCCGATGTAACAATTTGTGGGGTGTTTCTCATCTAACAGGGTAAATACCTATCACCTGAGAAATTGCAACAGGCAGAGGTATTGGCAGCCACCACATGGCCCAGCCTTCTCTGATGTCACATTCCGTCAATATCTATGCTGAAGCCTTATTAAACTTCTAGTTTCACAAACAAGACAAGTTCTTGCTTCAGAATATTTGCATATGCTTTTACCTATGCCTGAAAAAATAATCTTCCATTTTCTTCTGGATACTCAGGATCATCTTAGCTTTCTGTTTAAATGTCTGTTTCTCAGGAAAATCTCCCTGACCTCTCAGGTTAGGTTATGTTTCTTTGCTTTGTATTCTCATTGTGAATTTTTCCTTTGCAACTGTTTGATGGTCATAATTAAATACATATCCAGGTAATTATTTGAGTACTGTCTTCTTACTTGACCGTAAGTTCTCAAACATCCTGATCTCCATGTTGTTCTTAACGATATTTCTAGTGTTTGGCACAAATCTTGGCATAGTGTGAACGAACAGTAAATACTTGGATTATTCTCTTCTCAGTCATAAGTGGGAGTGGAAGGACTGTTTAACAGTAAGGATAAAGACAAAACCAATTTCAACTGTTTTTTTAATTTTACTTTATGCCTAGGATAGCTTATTGGATTAGTTTTTTAAAAATATTAGTATAACATGGAGGATATTAGGAGAAGGAAGGGAAAACTGAAGGGGCAGATATCAGAGGGGGATACAAACAATGAGAGTCTGTGGACTCCAAGAAACTAAGGGTGTTAGAGGGAAGGGAGTTGGGTGGAATGGGGGTGCCTGGTGATGGATATTAAGGAGAGCACGGATTGCTTGGAGAACTGGGTGTTATACACAAACAATGAATCATGGAACATAACATCAAAAAACTAATGATATAGTATATGGTGACTAACATAACATAATAAAATAAATAAATAAATTAAAAAATGTTAGTATTACTGAACTTATAATAAGTTGCTGTGTTCAGCTTCACTCTTTAAAAAAATCTACTCAAAGTTTGAACTGTCATATTGACTTAAATAATAATAATTCCAGGGGAGCCTGCTTTCCCCTCTCTTTCTGCCTGCCTCTCTGCCTGCTTGTGATCTCTGTCTGTCAAATAAATAAAATCTTTAAAAAAAATAATAATTCCAAGGAGGGCCACACTAGTTAATATATAGTTCTGTAGCAAAATAATTCTGTTATCAATCAATCTATCTATCAACATCTATTTTGTTATTCTCATATTGCATGCATCTCTTAAATAATGATAAATGACAAATATGGGGAGATTTTGTTAGTAATGGAGTAATGCCTCAGAGTTACTTCATACATGATTTTCATTCCAACCATGACTCTTTCTGAACTTGCTGTCACTCAATTCCAATATCTATATATTTCTTTCTTCCACCCTAAGCCATTTAACTCTTCACTCAAACTTGACCCTCATCTTTTTCTTCATTTCATCCCTGACGAGGCTGGTATCAGACACAGAGCAAACACATCTGTTTTAAACAGTATGATAATAAAACAAGGCTGAATATTTCATATTAAAGTCTTCCTGAAACTAAAAAAAAAAAAAAAAAGATTGCATTAATGTTTCAGAGTCAGAATAAAATGTTATGTACTCAATAAATCCAACAGCTTGTACAAATTGTGTAGAATAATAAAAAATTCATTTCATTGCTTGTAATGATTCAGGAAATTCTCTGCATACTGAGTTTGATGTGAAATGTTTCAGACAGGAAAGACCTTGGTCATTTGTAATCAGATTAGTGTCCATTAATATGACTTTGATGCGTGGCTGAAAGAACGTCAGGAAAATGTGAAGAAGATGTGAGCACTTCTTTGGTTGTGTGAATCTAAATGGTATTATAAAAGCTGGCAGAAATAATCTAATATTTGGTATATTCAAACCCCAAGAGAATTTTAGTATTGGTTTTCTTTACTCGAAACTTTGAAAGTAATTTAACGCGGAAAAAAGAAAAAAAAACTTGTGGAATTTTTAGGCCTCCTTGCCTCTGTGCTCTCTGTTCTCTGTAATTTTTCTTCTCTTTGGAGAATTCCTTTTTGTGCTTCAGGATTCAGTTCAAAAATCATCTGTGAAAATTATTCTTTATGCATCTCTACTTTCCTTGCAATTTTTCCAGGGAGACAGAGGTGCTCTCCCTAGTCTGTTCCCATGGTGACTTACTGTAAATCTCTTAATCATTTATTATGTTATAATGAAAATATTGTTCATAAATGTAACTGAGCTTAACATTTTGAAGATTCAACAAGATAGATTCAACAAGAATAGATGCTATAATTATCAACAGTGTCTTAGGCATAGATAAGAATTGTAGTTCAAGGGAAAAAAATAGAGAAAGTGAATAAAAGAAAATGTCTATATAATAACTCTTGTTGTGATTCCATGTTCATCAATTTCCTGAATAATTATTTTTCCATGTAGGACATTAGTGTGCTAGTTAACCAATATCTGATATTTTCTCCAGTTTCTTGCTAGTTTTGCTGAAATAACCTAACTCTCCTGATTTGGAATCAACCCTGGGATACCCTCAGGCTTAGAATAAGAACCACTACTGGAATGTAGTCATGAGATTAACCAGACCTCATGAAAGGTCTTAACATCTTACTGACCAGCATCTTCTCAGAAAATACTACATGTTAAGATTATTATCAGAGACAGATATATACAGCCTTTACTTCACCAAGTTCATGTGGCTAGATCTCAGACTACTAATCAAAGACATAAGTAGTTTCTGGAGTCAAGCTTTGTGGGTCCAAAGTTAAGTTTCACCAGGGGTGCCTGGGTGACTCAGTCAGTTGAGTGTTTGACTCTTGATTTCAGCTCAGGTCATGATCTCAGGATTGTGAGATTGAGTCCCACGTTGGGCTCTGTGCTCAGTGGGGAGTCTGCTTGAGAATCTCTCTCCCTTTGCACCTCCCCCCATTCATGCATACACATGCTCTCTCCCAAATAAATAAATAAATAAATAAATCTTAAATTTTTTTTTTTTTTAATTTAAGTTTCACCAGTAGCAAGCTGTGATTTGGGCAAGATCTGAAAATCTGTTTTAATTTCTTTATTAATTTAATTTATTTATTACTTTATAAGGTTGTGTGAAAAATTAGTAAACCACCCATGACTTCAAAAATGTAGACTAAGTGCTCTAATTGGAAATAAAGAGTGTGAGGTTGATTGATGAACTTTATTTGCTGAAATAAACATGTTAACTTAAAAAGCAATCTCCTACTAAATCCTTTTGCCTTCGCACAAATATTTGCCCTTCAAAACAGACAAAATAAGAGGAATAACTGAGGAATAACTGAGCATTCTCTAAGTCTATGTGGGAAGGAGATCCTTAGGTCCTTGGAAAAAAATGGATTCTTGTGAATGGCATGTTGGCCTAATAGTCTATATACTTACTATATTCTCTGGGGATGATCATAACAATAAATTGAAACATTACTCTTATCTCAACCCCATTCTGAACAATAAGATGTCATGTAATCACTGAAGAGTATTAGCAATATAATTATATAATGTTTAGATAGTTTTAGTTGCTTTCACCTTTATCTGTAAAGGGCTGTCCTTAATAGTCTGCTTTTCTGTTATCATATGAAGTAAGTGGGAACTACATTTTATATTTGACCATCATCTCCATGGACTCTGGCAGGCATGAAGGGAAGTACCTGGTTCATGGTTGTAGAAGTTCCTTTGACATCTGAGAGAAATCAGGAGGTGAAGTTTAAGGGGGGTTAAGCAAGGAGAGGGAGCAGCCATCTCTAAATTTAAGGTGATATGTTTTTCAGCCTGAAGTGAGCAGCTGGCATGTTTACTTTAGTTTTACTCAGGGTCAAAAGATCTTGCAAAGAGGCTGCTTGATTTTGGTTCACTAGGAACTTAGACCTCCAAGTCTCAAAGAAGGTTTCCCATAATCCAAGAACAAAGAAGGATACTTCCTATAAAATCTTTCTTTGCACGCATACTTTGAAAACTTGAAAACAAATTTTTTTAAAATATTTAAATCTTCTATATTAAAAGTTCCATTCTTTGGTGTTCATACAAAAATTAACATATTTGTTAATCACCTAATATATAGTACCTTTCAGGATATAAGAGCAAGCAATTGAATTACAGACCAGAATATTGGGAAAAACTTCTGTGCAATTGGTGAAAAATAAATGTAATGATTAATTATTTTGTGGGCTTATTTTCATAAAAGGAGTATTTTTACTTATATTTTAACATCCATAGTCAATATTAAAGGAGGCTAATCATATCTCATTTTCCCATTTGAATCGACATATATGTTTGTGGTGTGTGTGTTTTCAGATATGACAGCCATTAAATTTCACAGTTTTTTGGACCAGTTAGTCTAGATGACTATTCGTTAAGTAAAGAAACAATGTTATTCTGACCTATACTCATGAGGCTTTGAAATGAAAGGGTAAAGAGTGTTGTCTAGGAAATTTATGCTCTTGATCTCTTTTGCATTTATTATGTAAGCAAAGAAAGTTTAATTTCAGCCAAATTCCTTCATTTTTTAGTAATGAGCTATATTTGTCAAGATTGTCATGTTAGCATGAATTCTATGAATACATAAACATATATTTAACTATGCAAAATTGTCTTTGAAATGTCTGTGTTCTTCCCCTAGTACTAAACATGTCCGAGTCAGTTCCTCTTCCTTAAAACCATCATACAATTCTTCACTGATCTAGGGTCCCCACTGTACTCCCCAGTAGGTCAGTTTCACTTGATCTCTCTTTGCCTAGTTCAGGTTCTCAGTGGCTTCTTGGGGTCTCAGAAGTTGTTGCTATCATGATCGCTTATTTTGAAATCAGTTAGTTCAAGGATGCTCCTGCAAACTCTCTCCACCCACTACACTTGCTTATCTAAGACGTAAGGGTGCAGTGTTAAATAAAAAGTCATGTACCTTTGGGGTCTGCCTTTTAGAAACACAAAATTGAAGCTTTACATGTTTTTGTACTTTGCTTAGCCTGGTGCATAAGCATATGCTTGGGGGATGTATTTGTTAAAATGCATTTGTCCTCTCAGACCACGTAGGACTGCCCACACAGATCCACTCTTAGGTTATTTGGAGGTTGGAGAAAGATGGAACCCAACATTTGAGACCTCCAGTACAAATGAGAATTCTGATTTAGCACACAGGATCATATTCTGTTACCTTTTCATTCATACACTAGGATCGTTTTCTATAGCTTTTCCAATATACTTTAAAAGGAACTATAGGTGTCTTGTTATAAATTGAAAAGAACATTTTATTGGTAATAAAATGTAAATTAATTAAAAAAGGTCTTCACCTTGTCTTCCTGAAATCTCAGACTGGGCAGTTTCAAGTTCCTTAGGAGGAGACTGGGTCATCATTCACCATTCCTTGTTTGGCTTGTCAGAGTCACAGGAGTGACTTTAATTTAAACATGTGTTTATGAATGTCACATTATATCTAGAGAGTCATTATGTTCATTTCCCCTAATAGTGATGTCATCTGCCAATCAATAGCCAAATTTTCTAACCTCCAAAAACCGTAGCAATCATTTCTCATGTTCGCAAGCCATGGTAACAATAACCTTAAAAAAAGTGGACGCATTTCCTATGAATTCAGTTAAAATAGAAAGCTTCACTTTTTTTTCTGCAGAATAATGCTCTTGAAAATTTTTGTAACGTATACAGTATTTGCTTGTTAAGGAAAATACAGTTAACACAAAAATAAAAGGAAAATTGCAAGCTGTGCTTCTACTAACTAAAAATATTTATGTAACCTTTAAATATATTTCCTTTCCCCAAGGCACCTATTACAAACATCTGCCATCCTTACTGAATACCTAGCATGAGTGTTTGGGGAATTTCCATCTAGGAGGCAGAGCCTGTCTCCCATTTTGGAAGCAGGAAAGCTAATCCTCATTTTCAACTGGGTCTGGAGCTGAGGGCATGCACCCAGCGGCCTAGGCTACACCAATTGGACGCTGCCGTGGGCTTCGGGTTCGAAGCTGGTGAAGTAAAGCAGCAGAGACGCAGGAGGACCCAGTCCAGGGAAGGCTGTGCTGCAGGGGCACCAACATGCAACGTCCAGAGGCTGAAGCAGCGGCAGTACTTAAGCCGTGCCGGCTGCCTGGTTTTGCAAAGAATGATTGTGCCCAGTGGTTCTGGTGGCAGTATTGCTACTTTCGTGGCTCTCAGATGTTCTTTTGTCTGTCGCCAGTGACTGCGTTTACCCAGGCCTGTTCTTCCAGCTCTTAAAGAGAGTTTGTTAGATACCTAACATGTTTTATAAAGTTCTTTTTGACTAAGATTACCTGAGTTCATTTCTATTGCTTGTAACCAGAAACACTGAATCAGCAGATTACTTTTTACTATATAATTGGACTCTTATTGCTGTATGCTTGAGTCTAGGATAAATTCTACCTCAGGGCTAAGGTTTTCTGAAGGACATTCTTAGGCTCCATTTCAGGTCTTTTGGGTTCCTGGACCCAATTGAAACGTGGTTGTATGTGTGTTGAGGGGGAGGTAGTGGCAGGTGGTTTTTCCACACAACACCAAGCAATTTGCAGATAGGAGCAGAGTGTCTGAGAATTCAACTCAATTCGGACAGTCTATCAAGAGTCCTCAGGTTAAAGGCTTGGCCCTATAAGACTGCTTCCCCACCCACCTCCAATTCATATGCCAATCTCAAGCCAAGGTTATTACCTGTTTCTTACCTTTGGCTACAGATTGGAAGTTCCAATAACCCTCTCCCATGCAGGATGCCAATTGCAAGTCCAGGTCATTACCTATACTTCTGACCAACTGGTTAGTATAGGTAAGAGGTTCCTATCACCTCCTATTGGGGCTCACCTAATTTCCTTGAGTAGCTCACAGAACTCAGAGAAATATTTCACTTACTAGATCACCTGCTTATGACAAAAGGATATAACTCAGGAACAACCAGATGGAAGAGATGCACAGGGCAAGGTGTGGGGAAAGTGTGTGGAGCATCTGTGCCCTCTCCAGGTATGCCAGTCTCCTAGTACCTCCATGTGTTCACCAATCCAGCAGTTCCCCGAACCCAGTGCTTTTGTGTTTTATGGAGATTTCCTTACAGAGATAGGCATGACGCATTAAATCACTGCCATTGGCAACCGATTCAACTTCATTCCCTGGCCTCTCTCTAGAGGTAAAGGGGTAGGACTGAAAGCTCCAAGCCTTTCATCACAGGGTTTGCCTTCATGGCATCTAATCCCAGTCCTTAGGCAGGGTCCAAAAGTCACCTTATTAACATAACAACTCATTATTGCTCTCAGAATTTAGGAAATTCCAAGAGTTTTAAGAGCTTTGTGGTAGAAATGGGACCTAGGGCCAAATACATATTTCTTTTTCTTTTTTTAAGATTTTATTTATTTATTTATTTATTTGACAGAGAGAGACATAATGAGAAAGGGAACACAAGCAGTGGGAGTTAGAGAGGGAGAACAGGCTTCCCGAGGAGCAGGAAGCCCAATGCAGGGCTCCATTCCAGGACCCTGGGATGGGGACCTGAGCTGAAGGCAGACGCTTCAATGACTAAGCCACCCAGGTGCCCTGTATTTTTGTTTTCATTCATCTCAAGTATTTTCTAATTTCCCTTGTGATTTCTTCTTTGATCTTTTGATTATTTAAGAGCATATCATTTAATTTCCAAATATTTTTGAATCCCCTCCCCCCCTTTTTTTTGGTTATTGAGTTCTAGTTTCCTTCCAGTGTGGTTGAAGAAAATGTTTTTTTCTAGGAGAAGTGGGAAGCCCCAAGAGGACTGTGAGCAAAGGAGTGAAACAATGTGAAGTTATTTTGAAAGAATCACTCTGATTGCTTTATTGAGAATCAATTTTAGAGATGCATGGGGTAGAGACTTTGGCAATCATCCAGGTAGGAGATGATGGTAGCTTGGACCAGGTTTGTAGCAGTTGACATGGTATCAGTTGAACCTTGGTTATATTTTAAGAACTTAGAGGATGTCCTGATGCTTTGGATGTGTGGTGGACAGTGAAGACATACTGCTTCTGTTTTTCTCTTCCCTTTATGATAAGTTGGTAAGATATGGTGGAGGATACTTGGCTTGTATCTGAGTGGGGTTGAGGAATTAGATCAAGGAAGATGTCTTTACAGCTGTTGGAAATGGATAGGCAATGAAGGTCACTGCTGACACCTGACATGGAATTGTCTCTGGGCACTCTTCTCAGAGCAGATAGGAGAATGCAAAGAAAGCAGTCTGTGGAACTGCCCAGGAAACATGAAAAGAAATTTTTCTGTGTTCTCTTCCTCATCTATTTTCTTTTGAAGTTTAACATTCTTATTCTTCAACCTAAAATGGCTGCGTCTTTCCTAAGAAGTGATTTAACTTCAAGCACCCAAAGCTACTTCTATTAACTGGCCATTTCTAACCCTTCACCTATCCAGCTTTCCCCCGCCTGGGGGCCCAGGGCCAGGTAGCACATTCCCAGAACACTCATACATAATCCATGAAGTCTTGAGCAGACTCTGAAAATGGCCCAGGGCTAAGAGATAGGAGGCTATATGGCTACTAACGCCTCAAAGAGCTTTGGATGGGGACAGAATGATACAGGCATGAAAAGGTTCCTTTAATATTTTCCCCATGCACATCATGATACTAATGATGTTTTAAACATGTGTTTATTGTTTGGCCCTGTCCTATTAATGCATTACCTCATTCAGTTCTCACATTAGCATTTTGAAGAAATCACTATTTTCTATTTTTTATTGATGAGTTAAATGAGGCTTAGAGCAGATTTACTTGCCCTGGTACCCCAACTAGCTGTTGGTGAGGCTTAGATTTAAACTCATCTGTCATTTATTAGAGATCTGATGCTCTCTAAAATGCTATGCTCTGTACTCAATTTCATACTCTTTCCCTTCTATATTCCAATTCATGTACTCTCCACACAGAATATTTTGTACATTTTGATAACTTTTCTTTTCATAGATGCTTTTTTCCTGCGTCAAGTTAACTTAGAAAAACTAGATATTTTCAATGAAGAAAACTAAGGAAGAAAGCAAAGCACAATCTAGTTCTGAGGGTGAGAGTGTTTAGACAATATAGGATCTTCCATAATATATATTTTGATAGCCAGTAGGGAAATACTAGGACTGCTTTTGTTTTTAATATTATTTTTAATATTTTTAAAGAAAAAAGCAAAATCAAATCTGTCACATATTAACCACACATACAAAGGGTATGATTGTATTAAACTATTCAGTATAATCAGAACAACTTAAAAATACTTAATTTACTAGCTACAAACTTTATATTTATTTATTTCTTATATACACAGAATTTTTGCCTATTTTATAACACACAATCACTGACCTTATATAGAGCTATTGTACATTATTCTTCATTCGTGCTTAGCCCTAAGGGAAATTATTACAACATTATTCTACATGGCCTGTGTCATGCTTCATTTCCTTAACTTTTAGAATGTTATCAGCAACAAGTGGGATCTCAATCTGTTACTGTTAAAAGTATGAGAAATTGTAACTCTCCTGACTTTGCATTCCATGGAATAATTTACCAGACACTAATTAGAAGTTTTTTGATGTAATTCTGCTTTAACAAAATTCAAGTTAAAATCTGAGCTGGCTAGCATTGACTTTTTTCATATTTATTTTGTGCTTCTGAGGTTTGATGGTAAGCTTCTTGGCATTCTTCTGCATGCTTTGTAAGCACGGAGGTCACTTTGAAGTTGGTCGGATCTCTGTTGATAAGAGATTGGCAGGATCTGGAGAAGAATACAGATTTGGCTGCAGGGTCAGAAATGTCATGTTCATGAAGTTGGGAGATGGAATAATGCAGCAGAGTACTAAGCTTGCTAAAAAATAAAAGATGTTAGATAAGGTTCTATAATAGTTGTGTTTGCTTTAATATTTTCCTATGCAGATAATTTCAAAAACACTTTTTCCAGATGCAAAATAATGAAAATACAGCCTTCATTATGTATTTACTTTGGTCTTTTAAAAAATACTTAAAATGATGCAAGTCTTTTTGATTCCCTCAGACTTTTCTCAAAATATTTTGTATTTTTCTGTTGCTGACCTAAATCCAAAATATCCTAGGATGTTTTAACCATCTGCCTATTATTCCTAGTCAGTTTTAACCTTCAAATAATGAAAAAGATTTGGAGTGAACTTTCACAGCAGAGGGTAGGGTGAATTTTGGAGGTAAATTATTCCAAGCTCTGACACATGTGAACATATCAGCATGGCTTTATTTAAAGTGACCTCTATTGGATGATTTCCATGTGTATTATTCCATAATTCTCAGTGTCAAAATTCAGACAAAAGGGCTAAAATCCTCTCTCTTTCACATTGTTCTCATTTTATTATTATTTTTTAAACCTTAAAAATTCTGCTTCATAACTTTCCTGTAAGGTCATAAATACCAAGTGAATGATGTCAGTTTTCTTGGTGCCATCTGGACCTAAGGTATTTCTGTCACACTCGAAAGGTGAAAGTTGGTAAGCACAGCAACAACAAATCTCCTGGAAAACCCCAAACAAACAAACAAACAGGAACCAAACAAAACAGCAGATTGAAGCAATAGTTTTCTTTAGATGTCTTAGCAAATTATACTACATTTTCCTAGCATATGAAGGCCAGGAATTAGGTTTTTCAAACTGCATTTGGTGGTGGCTAACTACGGTGAACCCGAGAGCCAAACTTCATGTTCATGGGCTGCAGCTGAATATGGCCCTATGTAATTAGAATGTTAATTAATGCCAGTCTCAGAATCATTTGTAAATTTAAGAAGATAATGTTTGCTTTAAAATATGAGACTTTTTTCTTGACACTTTCACATTGTAGGATAAGCATTTACATGTTTTGGAATGAACATTTAAAAAATTATATTCAACAATTAAATCCTAAATAACGATACATTTCTCATCACAAGCATGCACCCAAGCTTCATAGATTTTGTTGATCTTTCTGTGGCTACTGTGTAACAACCATTTACTATTTTAGCATTCGGTTTTTAATTTAATTCTTTGAAGCTGTTACATACATTAGGATGATTGTATTTGCACACTTGTGAGTGTATATATGTGAGTCTGCTAATTGGTACAATCAGAAGAAATCAGCTTAAACACATGGTGGAGGTGTATAGATTATTTTTTTTAATACTTTGTACTAATTAGATATTTCTGGCTTTGGGCCCAAAATAGGAAAGAGGATTGGAAAATTTAATGTACTGGCAGCAATGGACCATGATTTTCTTTTGAATAATTGCTTTTACCTTGTTCTTCATAATAGTTGGTTCTGTATTAGTGGAGGCATAACAATCCAATAAAGCATTATAAGTAATTAGTTTAGCTGGATAGCTTTAACAAAAATCTAACTGAATATTTTAAACTTTCTGAAAAGTTTGTATTGTACATACATGTTCTCAGGTTTCTGCTTTTTTGAGCAAAATTGACAGTATCTTTAATTCAAAGAAATATTTATAGCACTGAAATCTACACTTAAAGTGTGCTTTTTTTGTTATAGCTCTCAGAAATATGACAGTAATTTTTTTTTATAGTAAATAGATGCTTCTTTAGGACCATTAGCTCATTTCTTTCTGGGGGATGTCTGAATTATTTAAACAGACGAAAGCTCTCTGTGGAAAGGTGTAAATTATGCTCTCGTTTGCATGGTATTAGTTCACATATATCCAAACTCTTATTCTACTTTCTATTCTAACAGTTGATTCACCTTTCTACACATGTTTATTAGTACATATGGGTGTACATTGACTTATTTTCCAAGGATTTTCATTTGAGTCGATTTTCTGATACTTTCCCCTAGTTTTTACTCTTATTTCCAATGGAGGGAGAGGACAGGAGAAGGACGCTGTAAAATTGATAAAGTCAATGTCCGTCTTAAGCTTTTTCCTTGACTTATGGGGATAAGCACTTCTTCCTTTGGAGCTGGTGGATGTTCCTGTCTGCCATCATAATTATGAATGACTATCTTTAATTCTTGCCTAAAAGTTGGTAGCCAGTTTCAGAGACAAATGGGATTCTTTCCTTCTTCATTAGAAGGCATCTTTAATGTTTTATAATCTGACTGTTTTCTAAAATTTTTGAAAAATATTTATGAAAAATAAAGTAAAGAGGATCACAGGAGTTTGTTTTGTCCTTTTAAGGACAAAGTAGTCCTAACTTGGACTCTTTCTTAGCTTGGTACTTTATATAATGGTCAAAAAGTAAAGGATTATTTTTTTTTCTTTTGAACCTATTTTGTCAGAGAAAATAATAAAGAGAATGACATGTACAGCTGTCTAATAATTTTACTAGATTTCCTTTCCAATTACATTTCATGGAGAAAATCTTTAAATCTTTAAAATTTTTCATTCTACAAAGTGAGTTCATTTGAGCAAAAAATTTCACTAATTCCTATTCTTCGAGGCGATTTTCCTTCATTCTAGTGGGAAGATGAGTCTTTTTTTTCCTGTTTTATAGCTATAGATGAAAATGTTTCATTTATATAGATTTTGTTTTTATTCACTCACAACATTTTATTTTTAAAGCTTTTTTCATCTCTTGGAAAAATCATATGTTACTTTGTGTCGTAAATATATAATTGCAATTTTTAAATGAGAAAAACTTTAGAAGTATATTTCAAATCTATTTTTAGTTTGTTGATGTAATAATTTAGAGTTTTCAAAGAATAAATGGATGGCTCATTTAATTTTTGAGGGGTCAAATATCTTAATAGTGTCTTTGTTACATTTCTATTCTACCTTCCTCAGTTGAAGCCCGGCTGCCCAAAATTGCCCTCTGTTTCCAGAGAGTAGGTAGGACAGAACTTCTAAACAGGAGAATAGGGCTTAAATTTTATAATCTGCTTGTTTATGAAATGAATTTAGGAATATTCATCCACAGAGGTATAGGGTGAATTTATGAAACTTGATGTGGTGGAGGCAGATTTGGAATTCCTGTGGGAGCAACCACTGAAGCTCGGATCTCTTGGAGTAGCTCTCTTCTTCCGGCTGGATTTGGTGTTGTCTGCCTCGCTGGGCTCAAACTCCACTGTCATGGACTCCATCCTGGTCACCGTGTACAGGCTGCTTTGCTGGGTGGGGAGAAACCTGGTGGTCTTGAGCTCCAGCTCCTCATAGCTAGAAACCTCAATGAAAGGACACCAGCGGAAGGCTCTTTTGAAGCCAGCTCGAAATCTGAAGAGAAGCAGGCCACAGAAAGAAAAAATCACGTTTTCAAGTGGAAATTCCCTTCAACTGTCACAGAAAGCCTACTTCAGGCAATTAAACAAAATCAAGTTTTGAATTTGCCAAACTCTTAAAATGTATGCCACAGTATTGGTACTAGTCCTTCAAGTTTTCTTGTTTGAATTCTAATGTCTTATCAATTGGAAGCAAGTTATCGAAGACTGAAAGCAGGGCATCAGGTAATCCTTATGCCAAAGAAACAGTGTACATTTCTTCAGTCATTTTATGTTTGCAGAAGTGTTAATTGAATTAGGCTTGGCAGTTAAGGCACTTAAAAATGACATATTTCAAAATAGCTTCTTTCAGAAATGATTACACATTTTTACATTAAAGTTCCATTTAATGTTAGAATTAATTACTAATCTTGAAGGTTTTTATCTAATGATATATGAAAGCACACAATCCTTTGTTTTGTAAACCATTAAGTGAAGTTGATTAAAAACAGATGTACTGCTTGTGGGGTGGCTTGAATTGATACATGGCTTATACAATTAATGAAAAAAAAAAAGGAAGAATTAAGTGTTTAACAAAGTGAAGGAACAGTATAATGGAGGCCCAACTGCAAAGAGAGTTTAGGATTTGGCTCACAGTTACTCACATGAAGTTCTGTTTCTAGTTGTGCTCAAAACACATTGTTTTTTTAGGGAATCATCAGTCTTAGGAATTTTACTCCTGCCCCTCCATGTGTTTTTACATACAACCAAGGTGTTTTTATCTGGAAACAACATTTTATCTTCCTTTCCAGTCTTAAATTTGGCTACAAGTATTACCTTTTAAAAACTTTACTGTAAAAGTAGCTTTGCCCTGACCACTTCAATTTCCTCACTGTCCATTTCCATAGATACTGCCCTCTGTCTTTCTCACTGACCTCATTATATAGGCAGAAAGGGCAGAAGGATTGGAATTCTCCTTGCCTTACTGATTCTATAACCCTCACAGCAACATCTTCTATTTTGAAGTCTGTTTACAAGACATCCTTATTAATAGAGACTCACATATGTCATCCTCTCTCCCCATCTTAAAAAATTATCTGTATATTTCTATGAAGTGTCTTCATTTCTCTGAGGACTCAAGCACATATTCAACTCACCTCCTTCAATCATGATGGAATTTTTTTTCTTTTTGTGCAGACAAAATTTGGAAGGGTTTGGAGGGAGAATTTAGGCCATATAAAAATTTCCCAGTTAGAACTTCTAAGTTCACTGTTTTGAGGGTGTAATTGTTAAGGTGGGATATTTCATAAAGTAGGTTGAAGTCTAGGAAAAAAATCAAGATCTGTACTCCCTTCAGTGAATTTTTAAAATTTTCCTTCTTTTTGACATTTTTAATTTGCACCAAGAAGCTGGAACAACATCATATGCTTTCAGCTAAGCCAGGAGGGACAAGAAACTTGGGTTTGATAATTTCGTTTCTACCTTTTATTCAGACAGCAGTAGATGATGGGGTTGTACATGGTCGAGCTCATTGCCAGCCAAAAGCTGGCCAGGTAGACCTGCTGGATGTATTTCCACCTATTTAGCTGTTGATAGACTGCAGTGAGGATGAAGTAAATATGATAAGGCAGCCAGCAGATGGCAAATGTCACCACAACAATTATCATCATTTTTACAACCTAAAAAGAAAGAAGGAAAGAGGTCAATTTTGGAAAATTTAGAAGTCTTTAATTAAATATATTTGTTGCAGTAGCTTACTGAAATTATATTTTTCTGCCAATATAGTTAAATACATAGCATGCCTGAGGAATAGTATTAAAAAAGTGGGAGGTAAGCTAGGGACAGCTGCCTTAGATAAGTCTCAAGAAAGCTATGCTGATGTCACCATTCCTTCTTATTTAACCCAAGTGAATGGATGACACTAACTCAAATAGAAACAAATATATATTAATTGGCCTGAAGAAAAGGAGTGTTTAGAAGAATCCAAAGAGCTTAGGGGAGAGAAGAGCAAGGTTTGGCTGTGCTAGCCTGAACAGTAAAATAGCAGAGATATATCTAGAGAAACCGACTGTTAAGTCATGGTGGGGGTAATTTAGGCTGTAAGGGCTATATTTACTATTTACTATTTACTATATTTACTATAGCCTGACTATATAGCTTAAGACTATTCAGATTTCTTTACTCTAATACCATGCTCATGAGGCAACCTTTTGAATGTCAACTTGGTTTCTCTTATAATCTGGTGTTGGGGAAGGTTTCTCTGGACAGTGAGTATGAATATTCACATCAGTCTGAGGAAATATCATTAACTTTAAATTTATAAATAGACAACCAACTGTTTTATACATTAGGTCTTATGAATTTGGTAAGCACGGATTGTTTCCTTGGTTTCCACACCTTTGAAACAAAATATTCTAGAAAGCCCTGGCCAAAGTAACCTATCAACATTTATTTCTCCACCACTGGGCCTTAACTTCCTAAATGGCAGAGAGAATGTCTTGATTATCTTAATATTCTCAGCATCTAGCACAATCGGAAGCATATAGCTGAAGATAAATAATTAGATATGGAATTAGTGAATAATGAATGACAATGTACCATTTAAAATAGTAGGTTGGACGGGAGGATATTTTATGTGTCCCTAAATGAAATAAAATCTGTCCATTGTCTGTGACTATAAGAAAGGTAGACTTAAAGCATCTTGGCTTTGTGTGGAAAAGGAGATAATAATAAAATGATGACCTTATTTAGTATTTTTCACTAGCAATCTGCCTACTAAATTTGTCCATACTTCTTTTGGCAATTTGGAAATAGTAAAATGTTTAGAATGATATATGTTAAATAAAAGAATTTGGGAGCTTATCCCTAGTCTGATCAGCACAGAAATCAGAGAGCGTTCTGACATCAGTGATTTATGAAGCATCTTAGAACTAAGAAAATATGATGTTTATGGACTGGACTCATTGTTTCACTGCAAGTTAAGGATTCAGATGAAAAGTTGGCAAGGTTAAGAGTCAGGAGAGACATGATTCTAGAACAAGGCTAACCATGAAGTGGATCAGTGTGGAAGGCAAAGCTTTCCCAAGAGCCTGATCACTGTACCGTCCAGGTAACTAGTACTAAGCTTCATTAGAGCTGAAGATCTAGGTCAATAGCTCACAGAATGTTATCAGTGGCCATACCACCAAAAGCATTTTTTTTCTCAATGCTCTTTAAACTGATTTTTTTCCCTGAAAAGCTGTATTCAGATTTCTGCATTTATCTCTCCAATTTCTTATTTATATATTTGTGGAATGTAAATAAGAACCACATTTTATTATAATTCACATTTATACAATGCTTCATGTATTTAACAACTGATTAGCTGGTTTTCAATTGTGCTTTAGGAAACTGAGGCAAAGACCAAAAGATTTGACCACTGTGATTCATGAAACAAGGCTGGAGTTTTAAAACTAGGATTCCTAAGTCTTTTTTCTTCCTACTTACATTAATAACATTTATTGAATGTCTCTTGGGTCTAGAAAACAGAATAGAGGAAAATAATGAGTAAAGAACCCATCTCTTATCCTGAAAAAGCTTACAATATAATGAAAACAATATAAATAAAAAATACATGGAAATGTGGTGAATATAAACACGTTTATGAAATTGAAATAATATTTATGAGAACTTACTAGTTTATTATAAGCAAGAATGATTCAGTGCCTGGTAACTAGCCCAGGGACAGAAGACTGAACAAAACAAGTTCTACACTGCCTTTTAATTTCGGCTATACGAACATCATACTACTTCTTAAACATGACAGGCAAGCTCCTGCCCCCAATTATTTGCCCTCCAGAACACTGGTCCCCCAGTTATTCCCACGGGGTACCACCCTCATGCTCTTCTCGCCTTTGCACAGCTGTTACTTTCTCTGTGACTCCCTTCTGACCAAGCCATGTAAGACCGCAGTCTGCCCATTCTTTATTTTCAGTTTGTTATGTTTGTTCTTTACTTTCTGTCTCCTCATGTTGGAATATAAAAGAGCAAGAATTTTCTGCTTGCTTTGTTTTTTGCTGATGGATTCAGGCACATAGATTGGATTTCATACATAATCAGTGCTCAGAAATTTTTTAAAATAAATACATGAAAGTGAATTAAAGAAAAAGAAACTAAGAGTCATATAGGGGGTGAAGTGATGTCTTTGATTTTACTTGGTGATTAATTACTGGTATCATTTGTCCTCCAAGTTTAAAATAGGCATGTATGTATAAAATGAGCTTAATATTTTATTGCTCTTTCATTTTTCTAGGCAAACACATTTAAAAGAGTATGAGTGTACAAATGATATAATCAATATTTTAGGTGCATGAACGCATTAAATTTTATTCTGAATTAATGTTAAGGGCAAAAGAAAAGTCTATATCAGTGTGAACATGGTACAGGCTACTCTGTTAAATATGGTATCAGCAAATATGCGTAAGAGCTTCTTGGAATGCTTTTTTTTGCAGGCTGACCACAAACTCCCTGTGCATGAAGTTGTTTTCCAACAATAGTAATTAAAGACCTACAAAGGCTGTTAGAATCTTTTAAGTGTCTTCCAACCATCAATGTGGAAGAAGTCCATACTGTGGAAAAATTAAAGTGGATGTGAAAAATTAAATTAAATGAAAATGCCTCTGGAATGGAAATTTCAGATAACTTCTAATTCATGGATATAGGGCCTTATGGACCTTGTTATAAAACATTTAGAAACTTATTTCAAAATAAGGAAAAATCTAAGAGACCCTACAAGACCCTAAAAGATTTGAAAATAAGGAAAAATCAAAAGGACTCTAAACGAAAAGATCTTGTACATGATTATAATACACTTCACTTATTTCTATAAAATACATTTTAACTGTTAGTTTCAGTCTCTCCTCACACAATCTTGTGGAATTATTAACGGTATCAAACTTTCGGGACTCCAGCTGTAATGTAAATGCAAAAGTGGGGTCTTTCGGTGGAAGAAATTGCATTGCTTTGTCAAGTGTCAAAAGCAAAACAGCACTTTGAAGCACAAACCTTGAGCAATGATAGATGCGCAAATACTGTGAGCAGCTCGCCTGAGTCTCATGGCTGGACGATGGCACTAGCATATAAATACTAATCAGGAAAGGTGTTCAGTTTGGTAGCCTTCCTGAAAATCCTGAAATTTTTAGGCAAGATAAGAAACCAGGGTAGAGACAATTCAAATCTTTCACCATGTGTTACAACTTGATAGAAACGATCGATTGATGTTGGGTATTTCATAAATCTGAGCTACGTCCCACTTCTGAGGCAATGGGATTTATTTTCCATTTTCCATGGCAACAAGAACAGTCGTGGCTGACCACTGTCCTTGGCACAGAAACTTACGAGCAGGGGAAAGAAGGGAGATGCAACAAGTGATGTAGTTCCTACAGTTCTACTGCCTGTTTTTAGTAGTTAAGGATCCGCTTTACTCACATAGATAGGATTGAAATGCATGACCTGGTAAGTGAAAATAAGCTTTGGGCACCTTTGTGTATCAAAGGGAAAAACAAATCTTTGATTTTTGTAACCTGTACAGATTAGACTGGAATGCCTGCAGCTGTTCTTATCTTTCATGTTAAATTAGTGTAGGAGGGATGATTTGGGGTTTAGGTCATAAAAGAGAAAAAATGTAAGTCTAGGAAATGAAATGGAATAGTGCCAACCATAAAATATGTCTAAGATTATATTCTTCAGTAGAGGACTTATTCTTCCTTAATGTATGAACTGGAACTTTTTAATGCTATGTGACAGGAAGCTTCTTGTTTGGATTAGAACCCCTCAGAAAGTATGTTCTGGAGGACCGTCCCATGGGTCACACCCTACCACTTCACCACACCTTTTGTCTGCACAAACGTTCTTAAATGGACCGTTATATTTCTTTAAGTCAAAATTGCAAACCTGCTTATTTTAACCACACATTAGCAAATTAAAATATATATTCTCCAAAGTAGGTATGGGAAAAATTTCAATAAAAGCATCAAAAGTACCATTTCATGGGCTATTTAGGTTCAGCTTTTGCTGTTGGAGTTATATTCAGTAAGCATAAAAATTTCAGTTTTGAGAAAGAAAATAAGAACCCAGTAATAACAGTTGTGGGGGAAAAAGGCACCATGGTCTAGAAGCCGAGTTGAATTTTGCTAGTGATTTTAGAATTAGGTAAGAATACAGGCGCTGTAAAGACAATTATCATATGATCTCTCTGATATGAGAAATTTGAGAGGCATGGCGGGGGCTTGTGGGCAGTAGGGAAGGAAAAAATGAAACAAGATGGGATCGGGAGGTAGACAAAGCATAAGACTCTTAATCTCACAAAACAAACTGAGGGTTGCTGGGGTGGGAGGGTATGGATAAGGTGGTTGGGTTATGGACATTGGGGAGGGTATGTGCTATGGTGAGTGCTGTGAAGTGTGTAAGCCTGACGATTCACAGACCTGTACTCCTGGGGCAAATAATACATTATATGTTAATAAAAATTAAAAAAAAAAGAATACAGGCGCGCTGTTAGTGTCATCCAAGAAATGTGACACTGGTGCCATCCCCAAGCAATGTGAGAATGTATTTAAGTTAGTGTGGAGTCATGTCTGTAAGAAGTTATGTCAACCCCAAACAAATGAGAATAACCTGTGTGTGTGTGTAGGTTCAAGTGTGGAAAACATCTGTGTGTGTGTGTGTGTGTGTAGTGTTGTATTTGGACTCTCCTTCTTTACATGTTATTATGTTTTCATTTTTTCCATTGAAAACTTAAACTTTGAGAGCATCATAAGATTTTAGGCTTATCATCATAAGCCTAAAGATCTAAAACCAAAGAAAGCGGTACAGCCCACAAAAGGGAAGATGAGATGAAATTAAGAAAAGGAAGTATATTAAAGCAAGATGTGTAAAGACTGATGTTATGGGATCATGGTTGGAGATAAAAATGTATGGAGGCTTCTTATGGAGCAAATTGTGTTCCCCCATTCTTTGGTTAAGTTTACAAGGTTTGCTTATTTATTTATTTATTTATTTATTTATCTCTAGCTTTTTTGGGATATAACTGTTATCTAATGTGTACAATGTGATAACTTGATACATGTATGGTTTGTGAGATGATTACCACAATAAGCTTTCACATAATTACTGTTTTTGGTTTGTGTGCATGTGTGTTAAGTACACTGAAATTTTTTTTTAAGATTTTTATTTATTTATTTGACAGAGAGAGATCACAAGTAGGCAGAGAGGCAGGCAGAGAGAGTGAGAGGGAAGCAGGCTCCCTGCTGAGCAGAGAGCCCTACGTGGAACTCGATCCCAGGACCCCGAGATCATGACCTGAGCCGAAGGCAGCAGCTTAACCCACTGAGCCACCCAGGCGCCAGTACACTGAAATTTTACTAGCAACTTTCCAGTATATACTCCAGTCTAGTTAACTATAGTCCCCATGCTTCACGTCAGATCCTCAGACTGTATTCATCTTATGACTGGGCCAGTAGGAGAGCTGCAGGGAGGCATCCCAAGCTCCTTGTGGACTGGCCTCCTGTAGAGTCCATGACTGGTAGTAGAATCCAAGTCCCTCTGCTGGGTTCCATGTACCCTGCTTGTTATTTTCCCAGCCACTCACCTGCTTCCTAGTTCAGCAGCTCATGACTTAGTTCTCTGACTGGAGGGAGAGAAATGGATCTTTTTGGCAGCACCCTGCAGAGCTGGGGCAGTGAGTACTCACTCACTCACTCACTCGATTACTTGCATTTTTCCTCTTGGGAGAAATCACCCCTGAGAAAGACCTTCTTGACACTGAGCTGTGTCACTTTCAGGGAGAGGTGAGGTGGGTGTGGTTAAGCTGTTCCTGTTACCCTCTCCATGGCATCTGCCTTAGACTTTTTTTTCTCTAATGTTGTGCTAGAACTTCTCTGCTAGACTCCTGGACTTCCACATGGCTCTCTGGTCCATGGGGGATTATCTAAATCAGAATTTTCCAGGGCTCCTGGACTGGAGCAAAGAGGAACTACAGTTGGTTCACAGGCCATGGTAGGGTCCACAGCTGCATGGAGGTCTCTATATCCATTACCTGACTCATGGTGGGTGGGACTCCTCCCAGATTCCTTCGCCTTGGTGCTGGTGAAAGAACCAAATCCAAATGAGGCGAGAGCCAAATCCTCCAGGATATAGAACTGTTTCTGGGTCTATAGCTGGGACATGTTTTAGCCTCCTGGATGCAGGCCTGCCTTCTCAAAATGACTCTTCTCTTTCATGGACCGCACCGGATCTATCTAGATCCTTCAGCATCCACAAAAGCACTTTTGCCTCTGGACGGATGCCACATTGTTATTAAAGAGATAACAAGAGATGTCTTATTTTGTCATCTTGGTGATGTCAGTCTTCAAAATTCATGTTGATGTCTTAACCCCCAGTACCTCAGCATGAGACTGAATTTGGAGATAGGGGGTTGAAAGAGATAATTAAGTTAAAATGAGTTCATTAGGAGGGGGCCTCAGTCAGTATGACTGGTGTTGTTGAAAGAAAAAGTGATTAGAACACTGACACACAGAGGGAAGACCATGCAAGACAGAGGTTTGCAGTCATCTGCACACCAAGCAGAGAAGCCTCAGAGGAAGCCATCTCAGACAACACCTTCCCCTCAGATGACTCACCTCCAAAACAGCGAAAAAATAAATGTCTGTTGTTTAAACCACCAGTCTATTGTATTTTGTTATGGCAACCTGAAAAGCCAGCAACAATGTTTGAAATGCTGAGAACACTACATGACATGGCTTCACGCCAGCAAACTTGGAGGCAGAATACTCTACAAGGCCCCAGAAAATGGAGACTTCCAGAGAGGTTTGGATCACCTGCAGAATTGCTCTTATCAATATCAGAAATAGACTAGGATCTCCATTTGCTTCAGATGAGCCTCTCTTAGGTTATATATGGTTTTCCTCAGGAGCACTGTTTTCCATGGTGATTCCTTGGCAGCGGAAATAATGACACTGCATATAGAAACCTTGCTCGCCGAATAAGATGATAGATTTTTCTTGGTTGTTCTACTGTTCAAAAATCCAATTGAATCTGTCACTTGAGCTTAGACTGAAGAGTGGTCTCTGATTAAGGCAAAAGCCTTCTCTGTTATTACACTTAGGTGTTCACCTCTGAAGGAGCAGAGCTGTTATGGCTTCTTAGGTTAGATGAAGAAAATTAAAATAGGAGATAGCCAGAAAACAATTTCTGTAGTTTACAGAAACAATAGAAGTAGATTTATTTACCAGCATTTCCTGAGTATCCAAATAATCAAGAGCAATTTTAACAAAAGTTTTTGAAAAGGAATTGTCACGTATTGTGACTATTGGGACAAAGTCCCGTTTTTGAGGCTTCTGTTTTATTAGAACGGGAAGGAATGTAAGAGTATGGTTTAAAAATGTGGATTACGTTAAAGTGTATGTTTAGCAAATTAACACAAAAATGTGATACAAGAATATAATTCGCAACATGTTGACTACAAGATAGTGGTCTGGTAATGGGAACGAAGTTTGAAATTCTTTGATCAGTATTTGTGCTTTTAGGGAAAGGGCCTGGGTTGTTACATTTTAACTGGAGTGCAGCTGAAGAGCCCATTCCTGACTTTGCATTTTAAATGTCTCCTTTCTAAGCTCTAGAAGGTACAGCAATGTTTTTAAACTTATCCTGTGCTTATTTCACCCCACATTTCAAAGCTTCTATTCCCTCATCTTTTCCCTCCTTTAACGCCCGTGCTAGTTTCTGGTGCCACAAGCTCTGTGCTCCAGAATGCAGCGTTCACCCCAGGTGCTGTACTCCATGCACCTGCCAGGTGGTTCTAAGACTCATTTTGAGACTCAGCAAAGGAAAATCATACTGACAGCAACATTTTCCTTTGGGTGAGGCAAGGCCAGCAGACGCATTTGAGAGTGACCTTGATGGATGACTCAGTGGAGTTGTGTTCCCTTTTGATTTTAGTAACAGGCTTAGTGTTTTTTATAATCATTAACAAATAAACTTCCCAGTGTATGACCTTCTCTAACCTTCATGACAAACCTATGACTATATAGCTTCTCCATTTTATGGATGAGAGACTTAAGACTCAGAAGGTGGGGTGTTTCCTCCAGATCCCAAAGGCAGGTTCGGAGCTAGAGTTCCTGGGTCTCTTAATTCTTCATTAGCTAAGGGCTCATTCTCTTTCTCAAGACCTTTAGAAATAGCCCTGGCTTCTTTCCTCATTTAACATGCTCAGGCAATGGCTACGTGAAGGATAGTCAGACAACCTTTTTTTTTTTTTTGCCAAGGAATTGCCCATTTGAGCTTCAGGTAAGATGAGATCTTGTCCTAAAGCTGGAAGATGAAAGATCAAGAGAAGAAGTTGGAATGGTAGAGCGGGCTGGGAGCTTGAAGTTGGAATCTGGTTTACCTATTGCTATGGGAATATGGACAGATTTATCTGCATTAAAGCTAGGAAATAGGGACTCAGTACTTCAGATATTTTATGGGCTCATGTGGCACCTCTTACTTCCACAGACTTCATTTATGCTGAGCATGTTTAAAGACAAATGGACAAGAAGTACCAATTCTTGACATTCTTCTATATTCTTTTCACCTAGTAGCCATAAAGCAGGTCTGCTGAAAAGTATTACTGTAGTCCCAAATAAATAGTTCCTGTTAGGATTTAAGATCCTTTGACATTCACAGAAGGGGACCGAGTGAAGAGAATTTCTGCCTCAATTACCTTTGTGGGGAAGTGAGTATCAGAAAGCAAACGGCTGCAATCAGCTTCTGGCTGCTGGCAACATGATTTAGGGTTAGCTCTTCCTTTTCTGTTCCAGGAGCTGGGGCAGGGGGAGATCTGATATCTCAGGAGTGTGCCTGGCCAGGTGATAAAGGCGAGGCTGACATCATTTGCTCAGCCAAGAGATTTTATATCTTGTGCTATGTTGACATAACTTGTCCTTTTAAAAATACGCTGTTATTAATATATTGAGGTCTGAAATAGTATGTCAGCCAGTGTCTTAACATACTTTTGCAGTTGGCTCTTTGTCTTGAAGGTGTGCATACTTTAATTGCTTTTTGAAATAGCATAAATCTAGAATACTTAAAAATATGCTTTACTATGCTAAATCTGGTAGAAAATGATATGAGACACTGAATATTCATATTTTTTGTATGATATGTGACAATCTAAGAAGGCATGGATTATAAATAATGTTATTGGCCTGATTTGTAGTTACTTTGAAATAAACCTATGTGGTTAGCATGTGCTTATTACTCTGGAATGCCCTGATCTGATAGCCTTCCCTGTAAAATGCTCTATGCATCTTTTGGGAGGTTACCTCAAGTTCACCTATCTCAGTAGCTTCCCTCATTTCTTCATAAGCAGGTATTGTTAGATACTTCCTAATGAGATTTAGCAAATCATGCTTACATCTTATAACACAGATGCATATTATAGTCAAGCATATTTCTGTTTCCTTCCAAATATGGGCATATGCATTATTTGTTTTTGTGTCTCCAGAACCTAGCATAGTTCTTTTTTAAAAAAATTTTTATTTTTTATTAACATATAATGTATTATTAGCCCCAGGGGTACAGGTTTGTGAATAGCCAGGTTTACACACTTTACAGCACTTACCGTAGCACATACCTTCCCCAATGTCCATAACCCAACCACCCTCTCCCTACCCCCTCTCCCCAGCAACACTCAGTTTGTTTTGTGAGATTAAGAGTCTCTTATGGTTTGTCTCCCTCCCGATCCCATCTTGTTTCATTTTTTCCTTCCCTACCCCCGAAACCCCCCACTTTGTCTCTCAACTTCCTCATATCAGGGAGATCAAATGATAATTGTCTTTCTCTGATTGACTTATTTTGCTCACCATAATACTCTCTAGTTCCATCCACATCGTCGCAAATGGCAAGATTTCATTTCTTTTGATGGCTGCATAGTATTCCATTATAGATATATACCACATCTTCTTTATCCATTCATCTGTTGATGGACATCTAGGTTCTTTCCATAGTTTGGCTATTGTGGACATCCTAGCATAGTGCTTGACATTGAATAAATTACCTTTTGACTGAAGGTACTGAATTTTCTCACTCATATTAATGAACACTTCAATTGCAAGAAGGATCATTTATCTTTATCTTACCAGTGTTTGGTCCTATCATGCACATAATAGGATTTCAAAATATACATTTTTGAACTAGAAAGGTAGAATTTCTTTTTCTTTTTTTTCCTTCTTCGCCTACCCCCTTATGCTATGCCTTTTATTCCTATGACTTATTCATTCCATAACCAGAAGCCTGTATCTCCCACTTCCCTTCATCCCTTTTGTCCAACCATCAGTTTGTTCTGTATATTTATAGGTCTGATTCTGTTTCAAAAGTATTATTTAAGTGAATAAAACAAAAATTACATTTAAATATCTTATATCTAAATTAAGATAATTATTATTGCCCTTAATTTTTGTGTTTAGCACAATGTTTAAGAAGAATATTTGAACCAGGTGATGGCTCAGGCTTAGGAAGGAAGTCAATTATTTTTGCAAAATTAGTTTATTGTACACGTATATAACAATTGTCTTACAATAATGCCATTTTTCTAAAGAAACCAAGGCTCCAGACTCTAGAGATACAGTGCTAAATTAAAAAAGAAAAAAATGTTATCTATTTTCATAACATTTATATCCTATCAAAGAGATATTTGTTAAAAGTAAGTATAGAAAACATATGAAATTACAGATTATGGTAAATTCTATAGAGAAAAATAATCACGTCTAGATTTGTAGAATAAAATGGAAGGTCTATTTGAGGAACCACTATTTAAGCTGAAACCTAGAGGATGTACAGACAGAATAATAAAGTGTACGTCATTCTAGGCCCTGATAACAGTGTGAGTGAAGACCAAGAAGTGGAAGAAGGTTTGATGTGTTCAAACAACTGAGAGCAAGTGTTATTTGAACACAGTGTATGGGGGTGCCTGGGTGGCTCAGTGGGTTAAGCCTCTGCCTTCGGCTCAGGTCACTATCTCAGGGTCCTGGAATCGAGCCTCGCATCGGGCTCTCTGCTCAGCAGGGGCCTGCCTCCCCCTCCCTCTCTGCCTGCCAAATAAATAAATAAAATTCTTAAAAAAAAAAAAAAAGAACACAATGTATGAATGGCAAAGTGGCACAGAAGGAGGTTGGCAGAGTAAAGGGTGGCAAGATTATGTAGAACCTTGTATGTTATTTTCAGAGTTTGCAACTTCTTTTATTTATTTTCTTAAGTAAATTGGGGAACTACTGAAAAATTGCAAGGAGGTTGTATGAGTTGACTTACATTTTAAGAACATCATTTGTAATATACAACATGGTGGCTATAGTTACAACACTCTATTATATATTTGGAAGATACTAAAGGAGATGGTTTTTAAAGTTCTTATCACAAGAAAAAAGAATTTTTAATTATGTGTGGAAATTGGTGATAACCAGATTTAATGTAGTGATCATTTTGTAATACATACAAATACCAAATCATTATGCTATCCACCTGAAACTTATATAATGTTATATGTAAATTACATCTCAATAAAAAGTCCTTGTGGCTACTGAGTGAGGAATTGGGGAAACAATGCAGACATGGGGAAGTGAGTTGGAGAGGTTGTTGTGGTGGACCTGTGGACTTGTCAAAGAATTTTGGAGAATTATTTCAAAGGATATAGAGAAAAGTATAGATATAGGAGCTGTTTTAGGGAGGAAGACCATTAGGCTTTAGTAATGGATTGGGTAATGGTGAGAGGGAAAGGGGAGTTTTTAAGAATGACTCTTCTTAGAAATTAGTATTTGGATAAATGGAAGTACTATGCACTGATATTTGGATGACTGTAGGAAAAGTCTACTTTTATGCCACACCTGAAGACTCAGAGATCAGTAAAATACATCATAATTTTAAAAGATCTGAGAAATAGGTGAAGGAAGGACATCAAGTATGTAGCTTATTATGTAAACCTAGAGCTCATAGAAGTAGTATTGATTTATAATATACATTTCAGAGTCAGTGACCTGTAGATGATATTTAATGTCTTGAAAATGAATGAATATAAGAATGAATATAGGAATAAATGAATTATATATGTAATTATTTATATATTCAGATATATATGAATGATTTACATATATGAATATATGTATTTCTTATGGTTCTGTTTCTCTGGATAACACTAACAGAACTATGATATCCATTATACTGCACAGTTTCCCATTATATGCTATATATTTCCATATTTTTGGCCTTGCTAGAAGCAGCCAATTCCTGAACACTTTCATTTTCATATAAAAAATATATTTAATCTAAGCAAGAATATATTTTTTTCCTGGTAAATAACCCATTCCTCATCAGTTCAGCTAATGGCATATAGCCTTACTTCATATTTCATTAATTCATTAATTCTGCAAATATATATACACACACACATATTGTCTTGGTTCACACAACTAGGAAGGCTGAGTAATCCCATGATATACCATGTTCAAGCTGGAGACCCAGGAAAGCTGCTGGAGGAAATTGATGTCTCAACTTAGGTGGGCAGGCAGAGAACAATTCAACTATTCTCCACTTTTTTGTTCTTTTCAGGCTCTCAACAAATTGGATGATGTTCACCTGCATTGGAGAGGACATCTGCTATACACAGTCTACCAATTCAAATGTTCATGTCTTCCAGAAACAGCCTCAGAGACACACCCAGATATCATGTTTAACAAGCTATCTGGGCATCCTGTGTCCCAGTCAAGCTGATATATAAAAGTGACCGTTACAATAGCATGGATTTCATTATGTTCTTGGATTTAATTTTGATATGCTACTAACAGAGTAGGTTAGATACATGTCTGTATTGTACCTTGTCTTTTATTTCAATGGTGGTTACAAAAACTATTTCCACACACAAACTTCTTTTTATAGAGTGTGATCTTGTGTCAGTACAGATTTATGTGCACCATAAAGTAAATGTAAGTCAAGATATATACTCTAGAAGCTGGTACTTTGTTCTCTTAATAGCAGCAATGGCATCAAGAAAGAAATGCCTTTTTACTGTAAGAAATTAACTCAGAATGTGGTACTAACATGTAGGTGCATTTGGTTTTATAAGAATGTTTAAGAACGAGGATAATAAATAAATAAATAAATACATACATACCTCAAAAAAATAAAGGACAAATAGTCGCTTCTGAAGCTGAAGGGAAACTAAAATTTGTTGAGGACCTGTTATATGAAAAAGACTGTGCTACATGTATTCTGTGTGTTACCTCACTCGAATTGATGTACTTGGTACATATTGGAGGTGCCCTGCTGTTATTATTGTTATATGATACTGTTAAATGTCAAGTAGGCATGCATCTCTTTTCTAACAGGGAGTGTTGTCAGGATGTAGAAGGGGCTGATTCTGGAGATTAAGATAAATAAAACATTCTTCTATACAGTGAGTACTTTGTTATTCAAGTGAATTAATTTATATTGCAAACCTAGACCCCTCCTCTAAACTTCTGTTACTTATTCCCTCATGATCCTTAGGTATTTTGTATATTTGTGTTTTCATATATTTCTTTACTTTGCAGTGGTGACATCTTTTTAACAACTGGAGTTTTACATTTAAAAATCATGTATTTAGTCTCATAATTTTTCAATCATAATTAAGTGACCTTATCTTCTGTGCTTTAGTTCATGAAATACAAACAGCTCATTCTAGGTGCTCTGCTTCTTTGTCTTACTTCTAGCAGCTGGGTTCCCTGAAGTTTGGTTTTATTTCTTTTTTTTTAAAGATTTAAAAAAATTTTTAAGTAATTTCTACAGCCAACATGGGGTTTGAACTCACAGCCCTGAGATCAAGAGTTGCATGCTCTACTGACTGAACCAGCCAGGCGTCCCTGCTTTTATTTCTTTTGTCCAACTCCAGGTCCTGTTCATTCTTGCTTATAAAGATAAACTGAAAGTGTTCTCTTCAAGCAGCAAATCTGCTCATGTATTCTTGGAGGATGCAGAAGACAGTCTGCCCCACGTGGACACAGTGGAACCATTAGCATTCTCACAGTCTCAGGAATGATGAGGTTGACGCATAAAACTCTGGGCCTTTCTTTCCTCGGGTTCAGCAGCCCTGGGCTTCACACGTCCCTCTGAGCTGGCCCACTGTCCTATCTTAGTTGCTGCTTCACTCAGGAGAATTAGAAAGTTGTAGACCAGAAGGTAGAACTTTTAGGCCATCATCTTCCTTCAGATGGATGATTCATCTGGAGTCTCAGAGACATCTCAAAATGTTATGCATAAAAAAAGCTCCTTCCATTCTCTCCCTGTCTCCAAAGCTGTTTTTTCTGTGAATGTCCTGGTCTCAGTAAGTGACATCACTACCCATCTTGTACCAGAAGCCAGACACTCAGAAACCATGCTTGTGTCTTTGCATCCCCTCATTTTTACTGCCCTATTCAATACCGAGGCAAATCCTGTTGGCCAAGTCACCAAAATGTCTTAAATATGCTCAAGTTTTTTCATCTCTATTGCTATTACTTCTATGAAAGTTATCACTATCTTTCTCCTGGACTAGAGCAATAACCACCAAACTGGTCATTGCTTCCATAGCTAGAGTGACTAAAAAAAAAAAAGACATACTGTAACTCTCTACTGAAAATGATTTCCTCATTGTATCCAGAATAAAACAAAATCTTCTTACTGTTCTTTAAAACTTCTACTGCATTTTGCTTCTGCCCCATTCTCTAGTCTTACCCATTACATCCTTTCCTTGGTTCTTTACACTTCAGCACTCTTATTTCTTGTTCTTAAACACATCAACCTTTTTCTTGTTCCAGGTACTACTCCTAGTACATTTGGTCATTATTTTATTTACCTACGAGGTCTTTCTGCTCGGCTTGAATGCAAATTCCTTGAGGGCCTTTAACATTTTAGTTTAATTTATCCCAGTATCTCTACAGTTTAGAAGAATACACACAGCACATGATTACCCTTTTTCAAATAAATGAAATTAAATTTATATGTGAATGGAATAATATGAGTAATCTAAAATAAAATGATTGGCATTCTTATACACAGTCCAGGGTTGTGATATTCTGAATAAAATACACTTTTATCTTCATACAGGACATTATAAAGTTTCTCTTTGGATTCTCTCTGTACTATAAAACTAATTAATGTTACGTGGATAATTGTGCACAAATGGTCTTTAACATTGTCATATTTTTAAGTCATAGTGCTGACGCTAATGAGCCTTTGCATATGCAAAGGGGTTATTATTTGGTCTCACAACATGGGTGTTGATAGAAGAATAAATGAAGAGCCAAGAGATATGAATTCTAGTCACACACAGCATCATTAGCAAATTATGTGTGTGATCTTCTGTACGTTATGTAATCTCTCTAAACCTCAGCTTTCTCGAATGTGAAATGAGATGATGGATTGTGATGAAGATTATTTCAAATAATGTTTTTAAGCATCCTAGGGAGGAAAACTGCCAAAACTACTATTATATTTTAGTAGATAATAATAAAATAATAACTGTCTTAGTTCAGGCTGCTATAACAAAATATCATAGATTAGGTGGTTTAAATAACAGACGTTTATTTTCTTACAGTTGTGGAGGCTGGAAGTCCAAGATCAGGATGCCAGCATGGTCAGTTTCTGGTGAGGGTCGACTTCCTGGTTTGTAGTCAGTCACCATCTTACTGTGTGCCCATAGGACCTCTCTTTTGTGTGCTCAGAAAGAGAGAGTATGAGCTCTCTGTTGTCTCTTCTTTTTTTTTTTTTTTTAAGATTTTATTTATTTATTTGACAGAGAGAGATCACAGGTAGACAGAGAGGCAGGCAGAGAGAGAGAGGGAAGCAGGCTCCCCGCTGAGCAGAGAGCCCGATGCGGGACTCGATCCCATGACCCTGAGATCATGACCTGAGCCGAAGGCAGCGGCTTAACCCACTGAGCCACCCAGGCGCCCCTCTCTGTTGTCTCTTCTTTAAGGGCATTATTCTTATTGCACCAGGGCCGCATTCACATGACCTCATTTAACCCTAATTATCTCCCGATAGGCTCTATTTTCAAATACAATCATATTAGGATTTAGGGCTCCAAAATGTGAATTTTGGGGAGACACAATTTGTCCTTAGCAATGACAAATGTAAGAGAATATATTTTCAAGTGCTCATTTATGGGTGTGTTAAGTTCTTTTATTTTCTAGATTTTTTTTCTTTTGAGTTTTTAATGATCTATTGGGTTTTCTAGAAAGTAATGGTTTTCCTTTGATATCAGTTTTAATATTTATATTAATATACTGTGATTCATTGTTTGGCTTAGGAAGAATGATTTCCAAATTTGGAGAGACACTTTTTTTAAGGAGTTGCTGAGAGGAAATTTTTCCCTAATATTTTAAAGGCTTTATTAACTTGGTTTTATATAGTATTGAGGCAAAAGAATTTTAATGGTTCATCCCATGGCTGCCCAGTAGCATATGTTTAAGCATACACTGTCTATGGAGTAGTCAGAAACAAATCTTGAAGTCTTCATTGCACAGTGATGTAGTATAGTGTCAAGAGCACTAGACTCTAAGACTTTGATTTAAATCTAGGCCTCATTCATAAACCGCTAGTGACCTTGGGAAAATTACTTAATCTTTCTGCATATCATAATGGTGTTATTGGTAAAGAAAAGATAAGAACACTTTTCATGCAGAAACTGTGAGGATTAAATGGAAGTGTGGCTGCCAGGCTCATTAGATACTCTGGGCATGCTGAGATACTCATTTTCACTTCATTCCCCAATCTGACTAATTTATAAGCAAGTTTTAAATCATTGGCACCATGTAAATCGATTGCAAACATGCCTTTTGTAAAGACAAACAAAGGTTATGGTGGCAGGCTGGGGAGCAATGGGTAAAATGCACACAGTACTAGAGAGCCAAGAAATTTTGTCAAATTTTGTAACAGAAGGTGTTCAGGCAATAGGAACTTTAAGAATGGCTCTTTCTCCCATCATATTCCTGTTATCTGTGTGTGAATGTGTGTGTCTGTGATTGTGAATGATACAGAGATAGTGAGAGAGAGGAAAAAGAAAGTAGGAAGTAACATCAAATTCATGTTTTCTATTACAGCTTAAAAAAACAACAAGACTATTTTATACTTACGGTGACTTTGTCATTTCTCCTACATAGCATATTTCTATAAAATAACAGGATAACAAGTATTTCTTGAAAAGGTTTCCTATGTAAAAATACTATTATATGGCCAAGAAGAAAAAAATAATAAACATTCTGTTTTTGATATTTGTTTTAGTTTTACCATTGGAAAATTAACGTTAAACTTAGTTAATAAAATATTAATTGAACAGTAAAAAGACCATAAAAGTTTTTAAAAAGTTTAAAAAAAGCACTTTGACTGTCATGGCCAATAAATTGTTAAATATAATATGTATAATATAATAATAAAACAATCTCTGGATTTTTTCTATTAGTATTTAAGATCTCAATTGGCTTGTGAAGTTCATCTGAGAAAAAAGAAAATAACCTATATATCTACTCCTTTAGACGCATGAATAATTTCTGAAAAAGACTGATATCCTCTGCTCTAATGATTCCAGAAATATATTTTAAAACATCAAATTTAAGTCTTCTCCATAATATGTCAGGAAAATTGGAAGTGACCTAGAAAATTAAAGTTTATGGACTCAGATCAGTAATGTCAGAAATTAGTGACTTGCTACAGAGGAAACTCCAAGGTGGGATATTAGATAATATGAAGTGAAACATTAGTACAAGTTTGTGGGTCACTACACAGCGCAAAATGTACAAACAGAGATAAAGGACAAGATTGTATTATAAAAATATTTCTAATATAAGAAGCATTAATATGTTATATAACTTGTATATAATATATACAAGTATATATACAGGGTATATTTTATTATATATAGTATATACACAGTAGTTTGTATATGTATATACACATACATATATGTATATGTATGTATATATGTATACATGTATATGAGTGCATGCACATAAAACATTTTTTCCCAAGAACAATTATAAACTCTTAAGAAAAAATATAAACAATGGTAACAACAGCAAAACTGTTTTATTGCATTCAAGACTGATCAAAAGGAGGGTGCACCTGGAGCTATATAACCTGGGTGAGACTACTATATTTATATATACAAACTTCTCTTAAGTCCTTGGCTTCCCTGTAGTGCACATGCACAAAACTAAGTGTATGAGCAACTCGGAAGGTGAACAATAGCTGAAAGCTGCAAGAGTGGGGAGATTTTAGCAGCCACTTCTAACAGAAGAGACAGAGTTTTAGAGTTTGAGTCTCACCAAACTAGAGGGTCTCAGTAAACGCCTTGAGTTTTCCCAGAAGAGGTATGCCTTAGGAGTAAAGACTCTGCCCACAATTAAGAGAATAACCCTAAACTGAAGGGCAAAGCTAAAATAGATTTTCCCTAACAAAATATAAAACCAGCTTCCACAAATTTGAATGTTCCCACCAGTAATTTTACTGCCTGCTATGGGAAAGCACAGCAGTTTTCAGATGAAGATAATAGCATATAGAATCTTAACACCATATCTCACAATATCCAGTACATAACCAAAAATTATTATGATGCACATAGAAAAAGTAATTCATAATCAAGAAAAAGATGAATCAATAGATTCTGCAGTTAGCAGATAAGGTCTTTAAATAACTATGATAAATATGTTAAAACAATTACAGGAAAAGTTGGTTATAATGAATTAAAAGATGCAGGCTCTCAGGAGATTTATCAAGACTATTACAAATGAAAATCTTATGTCAATATCTAAAATCAATACAAAGCACTAGATTTCATTTCAATTATGATTATGTGAATGTTGATAATAATTATTTGATAATACTTGATTCATTTTGTCAGTATCTCCTATCACTTTCTAAAATTATACTCCTATAACAAGACATTTTTTTCTTTCACTACTAGAAGAGAGAAATAATTTTCTTAGAACCTTTAAATTAGCAAAATCATTGAAGTGTTGCGTTCCCATTAACTGCCATTTTTGGCTAGAGTCAATTCTTGTTAGCTACTCACAAAACATGAAAATCAGTGTACAGTGTCTTATCAAAAATTAAAACCAGATTTGGAGAGCCAAAATGAATCATGATCTTTTAATATTTTAGTCATAAACATTAGAAGACTGTGATTCATTTGAGTTATGGTTTAAGACAAATAAGAAAGCAAAAAACAGCAAAATTTGATTCATTTTGAAGTATTCAGTCCTCCACATTAAGTATAACCTTTCACATATGAAAATAATTTTTAAAGTAATGACTCATTTAAATAGAGGAATAAAAGAATTTAACTGTGATACATCCCCACTTTAAAAGGAATTGTGCTCATCAGTCATCCAGGAGTAAAGGCAATTAGGAGAAAAAAATGTACCTCAAGACAGCAATGAAGTTTACAGGTAAAGAAGAAAAATGAGGAGTGAAAAATAATGCAATGTACTGAAAAAAAATCAGTGTCTATGAATTTGGAAGAATCAAATTCTCACTGTTTTTCAGTCTTCTTTCAAGGGCATTTGGTCATCAGAAAAAAATAATCCAAGGAAACAGATTCATTTATTCATTTTAAAAGCATTTATAGAGTTTCTGAATTATGCTAGACACTAAATTGTGGAATATCTAAAGGTGATTGGGCCATGAACCCTGCTCTTAAGCTTTGTAGTTTGTTGGAAGAGATAGTTAAGCAAGTTGAGCAAGTGGATGTTTTCTATATAATGTAGTAAGTTGCATGCTAGAGTTTTCCATGTGCTATTGCAGGTGTCTGAAGGCAAATGGGGGATAGACGTAGGAAAGAGGCAGGAAATAGCCAAGTGAGAGGAGCAGAAAAGGGGTGGAAGAGTAGGGGAGAAGAGTGTCTTAGTGACAGAAAATAAAATATGCAAAACTTATATGTCACTCTAATACTACACATGGCCTGATTGACTAGGAAGTAGTGTATAATACAGGATACATGTTGGAGAATCTGGGACAAATAGATGGAAGTGAGCTTAGGAGGGGTAAGTGCAATTTAGAGGCCAGAAAAGCCAGTACAGGATTTTAAGGAAGGTATTAATAGATTCAGATCTTAAGAGAGATCACTTAGAAGACAGGTGTAGAATGGATTTTATTTGAGTGAGATTTAATGGAGGCAGGAGGATCCTTAGTAGACAAGGATATTATCTAGGTGAGAAAATACATAGATCTAAGTAAGAGTAGAGCAGGAGCTTATGAAAGAAGGGAATCTATTTGAGTGCTTTCAGAGTTCATTTGAAGAACCCTGTTACTGATTGGATTTCAGCGATGAAGGGGAGATATTACAGATTAAACCCTTTCAGAGTTCATTTGAAGAACCCTGTTACTGATTGGATTTCAGCGATGAAGGGGAGATATTACAGATTAAACCCAGTTTTTGTTGTTTTTGTGTTTGTTTGTTTTGATCCGAACTACTATTCAGTTATGAAATGGGGAAGAAGAATTTCAGGAATAAAAATGATTATATCATTTTGACCACTTGTTTTGAAGCGTTTATTATATTCGGGCTGGGGTGAGAGATGATGAATAGAATTTTAATGTGGAGCCTAGAGCCTGGACCTCAGAAGAAAAGTCTAGAAATGGGCATAATATAAATGTTAGATTTGGAAGTAATTTTCAAGTGTGTTGATGTAGATGAAATTATCCAAATAAAACTCTATATGAAAGCTATAAAAATATGAAGAATGGGCCTCTGGGGTCAAGACTAACATTTTAGTGGTAGTTAGAAGAAAAAGAGCCAGAAAGAGATACTGAAGAGGAATTGCCTGAGGGGAGAATAAAGACAAATACCGTAGGAGAGGCCTCTCAAATGGAGAGTGATCAGAAGATATCTATTGCTCCAATCTGGTCAGGGACTGAGTATCTCCAATGATTTTAGCAACAAAGAACACAAAAGTAAATTTTGCAAAGATAGTTTCAGAAGAATGGTATGTTGGAACCCCAAAAAATTTAACAGAGGAGTAAACAATTGGTAAATAAGAGGAAAATGCAATTATGAACAACTCAAGGTGAAAGCTATGTGAGCATGCCTGCCTGCCTTTTGAGGGGAATCATCGTGAAGTGGAAGAGGGGTTTTTTAAGTGATGGAAGAAAAGTCTTGAGAAGGAGGCGCCAAGGATCCAGGACACAGGTAGGGCGTAGATGAAGAACATGAGAACACCATCACTGGAGGAAGACCGCAGAAACTTGATGAGGTGTTCAGACGATGTGCCTTGCTGGGAATTGTTCTGGACTACAGAACAGATGTGTTGCTGTGGAGTCATGGAACTCAGTTGCGTGGGGGCAAGAAGACCCAAGAGGGACCATTGTTAAGGCCATTGGGGAAGGGCATTCACCAGCTTTAAGGAGCCATACTTCCTAAAATTAAATTAAAATGCATATTGAAGTTCAAAGCAGATTGAATTGGAGGATAAAAATTAATGGGAATGCTGTAAGGTCATTTGCTGGATCTACCTGTCTTCACATTGGAATATACATACCTATGACTGTCTTAGAAAAAGGATTAAAAATAAATAGATTCACCCTTTTTTCCTTAAAATTAATATCAATAAAACTAGAAGAAAAAAAAAAAAACAAAACAACTATAAGCTTTTTTTTTCCCCAGCCAATTAATATAACCTGGTACTGTAGCTGGATGAAAAAAGAATGATTATGTGTGAAGCAACACAATTCAGAGAGATGAGAATCTGATCTGTGTTGTTCAATCACCCAAAAATATGGATTCTATGATTTTCCTCCAACACTTAAAAAATAATATTAACAACTTCATATATTGGAAAATAATTCATTTTGCTTGTGGCAAGATATTTTTTGGCTTATCATCGCAGAATATAATAGAACAGCCATTTGTATGCCATACGTGCACTAAAAAATGGAATCATTATAGAAAAATGTTCCTGAACCCTGCTTCCCTTTTGGGTTATGGGACTTGAGGAAAGTGAGGGTAAAGGCCTTTACAGTTGAATCATTTTCTCAAAGCTGCCTAAATTCTAAGATGTCTTATAGGAAGATAGGAGAACAGTAGAAATGGAATTGTAAGGTCTGAGGTCTCCCACTCAATGTATTACAGGTGATCCCCAAGTAAATGCAAGTTGATTTATTGTCTCCCAGCAGTGGAGTTAGAGCTCTCTGTACAGAGTCCTTCCTAGTAAAATGCTTGGTCTGGTAATGAAATGTTCTCTGAGATGTCGTAAGAAATCTTTTGGCTAGAAGGTAGATTGGGGTTGTGATGATGGAGACCTGGTTTGTTTTGACAGCCAAATGAATGAAGCAGTGTCTTCTGGTTCTCCATGAAGGCTCGTTTTAAAATAAACCAGTCGGTGGTGTTCAAGCTGGATTAACATGGTAGATGAGCTTATGGCCATCAATCATGCATTTTCAATTTTCGGTGAGGCGCTGTTAATATAAAGGAAATTACTATCTCATACTTGATCTTCTGCCTTTTAATCAGCATGGATAATGCTGAAGGACCTGTTGTTTATTCTAACTGATACTAAAGTTTGTATTCCCTTTTGGTATGTAGCTATTATTCTATCCCTTGTTTTCAGTTTGTTAAGATGTTCTTTTCCTTTACAGATTTAATATGTGAAGCTTGTATGTGTTCCTTTAAGTTGTCAGTGAAAATCATTATTCTCCTCTGAACTTAGATGGCTGTGGCAAAAAGCTTTAGAAATTCCAATTTCAGAGATTTGTATAATGCTGCCAGATCATGTTAGAGAATGATGGAATAACGAGGCAGACATAATCTGAGGATAATACCTGAGAATGAAAATGTAAAAAATATTCACAATGTATTATTTCTCTAGTTCTAAACATTTCTGAATAAAAAACAAATTAAAGACAGTTTGGAAGGAATACAAATGATTTGAAAAATACATAAATTTGGAAATACACAGAGGAAAGCATGTAGAAGTACAGAGAATTTTGGCCTTTAGGATTAACCACCTAAGCAAAGTAGCCAAGTCTCTCCGAAATCTTTTCAGAAGTGAAATACAAATAAAAAAGGGAGTACAAAGACATCTGAAAAAGACTTAGAGCAAATAATTAGAATCACATACATAAAGGGTTTCTGCAACATAGTGTGACAGAAGATAACAACTTCAACAGCAACGACAAAATTATTTTTCTATTTGTAATCATCTGACATGGAAGAGAGAAAAATCGCATATAGGGAGGATATGTTGTTTATTTAGAAGGGTAATGGATGTAGACAGGAATTTGCAGGTTTGGGACTATTTGAATGAAAGGAACAGTACTAAATTTGTCCTTGAAATTGTGGGTGCATGGTCGTTGTGGAGCAGAGAAATGAGACAAGGAGGGGCTGCAAAGAGGAAAGGTGGGGAGGGAGAAGATGAAGAGGGAGCCAGACGGACACAATTACCTGGTTGCTGACTTAAGAAGACATGCTAAAGGGGTTCTGTGTTCTAAGAGGCAAATTCTCCCTTTCGACTAATCTACAAAGTCCTCGAGAAAACTTACATTTTTCATTCAGGACATATGAAAAAAATGATATATACGAAGTTAGTTAAAAACCAGGTCACATAACTAATGGTAAATGAAAACGGAAAGTCCTGGGAACGGGCTGTCATTAAACACACCCGGAGTATGAGTCACTCACAGAACGCTGTGCTGGGGGGCTTGGGCATCATGCCAGGCACTTTAACAGAAAGATTAAGTAATGATGGGAAGGTGAAATCATTTTAAAAGGAACTGTTTTTTTGAGGGCAGGAATGAAAACAGTGGACTGGAGGAGAATGGGGAAGTACTAAGGGCTCTCATAAGCAAACTGCCAACTAGGGATGAAAAAGAATAAAACATTTAAGTCAAACAAACAGAAAAATCGTTTCGATTTTTTTTTTTTAGCCCAAGATAAGCCTGTTGGAATGAAGTGGAGAGGAGCATACTCTAGCCCTCGTTTAGTGTACTCTCTCTCCCTTGTTGAGGAACTTGCATCTTTATAACAGCAGAAATACTCCTTGGTGCCAGCAAGCAGCCAGGACGCTGAAGTCACTTTATCAGAGGGTTCCTTTCTAAAAATTATGAATGACATCTTTGTTATGGGTTGAATTGCCCCCCCCTCCAAATTCATATGTTCAGGTTCTAATCCCTAGAACTCCCAAATGGGACTGTATTTGGAAACAGGGACTTTAAAAAGTTTGGGAAGGTATGTGTTATGGTGAGAAAAAATTTAAAAAAATGAAAAATAAAAAAAAAATAAAAATCAAGAATAAACAAGTTAACAGACTATAGAAAAAGGAGCTAAATAAGATACAGTGAAGGTCCTATGGGTGGACCCTAATTTAATGTGACTGCTGCCCTTGTATTCAGAGGGAAGTCACATGAACACATGGGAGGAAGTTGGTCATCTACAACCCCGGGACAGAGACCTTAAAGAAACCAACCCTGCCAACACCTTGATCTTCTAAGCCTCCAGAACTTGGGGAAAATAAACTTCTCTTTTTAAGTCACTTAGTCTTGGTTGTTTGCTATGGTTTCTCTTACAACCTCATACATTTTCTTTCCACCTTTCTCCCCTCATCCCCTCACCACTTCTAAATCATTTGTGGCAGGTGTTATTAAATACAACTGATATTTGTATTCTGTTGCCTAACCTAGATAGATGCACGGTGAGCCTGAGACATGTGCAGTTCGCATAGCTGCTCCTGGGGCTGAAATGGCTCATGGAATTTGGTATCTCTTACTTTTACCTCCAGCGGAGAAAGCCCTTGATTCTGTCGGCTCCTGTGTCCTAGCTGTCAACCAAAAGGACACTAAGAAAGAAATGCCTGTTCTTCACGTATTCTTTGGGTTTTTGGAAAGGAGTTTCCTTTTTAGGAAAAGCTTCACAGCTGATGTTGCCAGCAGAGGGCATGGGCAGAATGGGAGGTTTGTGGAAACGTTTGCGAGGACAGCAGACTTTCCAGGGCGATATGCACTACGTAAGCTTAAAAGTATACCCTCTGCAATCTATCATTCTGTTAACCTAACCTCTCTATTAATTATTGTACATGGTCAGGCAATTTATATTTGATATTGATAAAGTTAGTCCTATAAAACACTGAAGTGTTTTTGTTTTTTATGAAAGAAAGGAGGCTTTTTTTTTTTCTCCCAGCATAGTTTGATGTTAAAGGAATTTGGAATTGTATAATGACCATGATATGCATGCATATAAACTCGTTTTACTGACTAGAGTTTTTAACTTACTGGGATACTGAATCAGGAATCTGTATAACAGGGAGAGTCCTACATATTATTTTACTTGTGGCAGGGCTAAGAAATATTTTTATTTAATGAAATATGGAAAATTTTCAAGAACAGTTTAACTCATTCGGCAATAGATCATTAGACTTCATTTCTAGTGCTGAGAATAATAATATAGTCCTGAAGACATGCACTTTATTCCACAGATTTAGACTAAAAATATTTCCTGTGTGTATTGGGACGAGGGGCAGAGTTCCATTGTGGAACTCAGGAAGTCTAAATTCCAGAGCTGTTTCTTCCCTTTCATGATTTTGGCTTTTACCAAGTCACATGAGGTGACTTCACAAGCAGAAGACTACACATTATTATTAATACTGTATGATTATGATGCAAAGTTAAATAGGAATAGAAAAAGAGAGGTGATACTCTCTTACTTTTGAAAGCACAAGAATGGCTGCATAAATGGTCAGTTAGCCATTCACCTGTTTCAAAGAATGTTTTACTAATCTGTTATTAACTGGTTACCTCTAGTAAAGAGGAGCAATGCTAGCAGTGGAATTTTCTGCATCGGTTGAAAGACCTTATTTAACAGAATTGGAAATAATAAAAAATAGAAATAATGAAAAATATAAATAAAAGCAGGTAGTTCTGGCAAAACGATTTTTCTCTGCTCCTCTGATGGGCTTCGGGAGGTTGGTGCTGTGGGGAACAAGAGGAAGAAAGGGACATGAGCAGAGGAATTTGGGCTCATGATACTCAATAGGTGGTGCACCTCTATTCACAATTATTATGCCCTTCAGAGGCTGGGATAGAATGTTCTGCTTATGAACATTTCTAATCACAGCACAGAATGGATTGACTGAAGCTGGTGCTCTTAGATTACAGAGGTGTGAGACATTTCCCACAGTTGTAACACAAGCTGTCACCGTCCTTAGCGCGAGTAAGCATTCCCTCTGCTGGAACACACCTCCAGCTGCATGTGGACCATGTTTGTTGGGTTCTTCCAAAAGTGAGTCCATCTTCACTCTAAATTGCTGGATTTGCTCACAGGCAAATTTCTTGTCACTAGCATCTCAGTTTTCTCAGCAACTGAGTCTTTAAATAGAACTTTTAATTTCCTCTCTCTGTCTTTATATCTAATCAGTCACCGAACTCTGATGATTATTTTAAGGTTTTCACATTGATCTTTTTCTATTTCACCTTTACCTTCTCTAACTCTGACTCTCTTGCTTATGCCTCTCTTAAGTATGACAAAACAAAAAAACAAAAAACAAACAAACAAAAAAAACCCAAACAAAACAAAACAAAACAAAAAAACCTTTCCTATCTATCCTGGAGCAGTACCGTGAGGGTAAAGTAAAATAATGTAGAGATTGTGTGTTATAAAGGTTATGGAATTAGAAAATTTTTTCATCATAGATCTTTAGCTAGTTTCAGATGCCATTATTACTTCTTAGCCTCATCATCTAGTTCACTACTGCAGTGCATAGAGAGACATTATGTATATTTTATATGAATACATATTTATATAAGTAATGGAAACAGAACTACTGCATATAAAAAACATCACCTGGCACTATAAGCATTAGTTGATACTCTTAAGTATTAATGTTTCCTGTGATTTTCCTTCCCGTGTTCTGTCCCATTACTATTCCCATTAAATACTTGCCTAAGCATATGTCAAAGCACATAATTTTTCTTCCCTCCAGCTAGATAGGGCTGGGGATAGGAGGCTGTGATCAGAGAGAAAGAAACATAGGGACTGAAGTGTTACAAATTTGAAGAAGAATAATTTTATTTTTGAGTGCAGGGAACTCCATACTGAACTGAACTGAAGTGTGGGTCTTTCCATCTGTATCCCTGCATGACACATCACTTGAGGATAATAATATAATATGTGTGACTTTCGTTGTTTGAGTGGGGTCAGAGATATGAGGAAAAACTTTGGTGTGTAAGCAAAATCAGCTGCACAGAACCCATTAGAAAATTTCCAGTGAGTTTGGGCCACTAATATTTCTAACCTGAAATATAGTCTTTTTTATAGGATTCTGTAAGGTTAAATAAAACCACTTGTGCACAATGCCTAGTATATGCTAGACGTTGAATAAATAATTCATGAATTGCAATCGTGGATATTTATAGCTGGAAGAGAACTTAGAGATGATATATCTCAATCTTCTCATTTTACAAATAAGACTACGAGTCCAGAGAAAAGTGGTGACTCAAACAAGAGAATGCTGAAATCCACCAGGTCTAGCCCTCGGCTGTCTTCAATCCCAGGTCTCCTTCATCTATGTTAAAAAGCCTTTCATCTTTTTTGTTATATATCATGTATATCACTCTCCTTCCTAGTTTCTTTCCTTGCTATAATCCTTATCTTTCTCCCTCTCTTTTCCTCTTGCTTTCTGGCACAGACAAAATGTTGTACTTACTTGGCTTCAGAAATCTAGATTTTCCGGAGAAAGACGACTATCATAGGATCTCCCTGATATGAGGAAGTTGAGAAGCAACATGGGGGGCTTGGGAGTAGGAAAAGAATAAATGAAACAAGATGGGATCGGGAGGGAGACAAACTGTAAGAGACTCTTAATCTCACAAAACAAACTGAGGGTTGCCAGGGGGAGGGGGCTAGGGAGAGGGTGGTGGGGTTATGGACATTGGGGAGGGTATGTGCTATGGTGAGTGCTGTGAAGTGTGTAAACCTGGGGATTCACAGACCTGTACCCCTGGGGCTAATAATACATTATATGTTAATTAAAAAAAAGAAATCTAGATTTTCTCCAAATATAAGAAAGAGTTGTACTTATATTTGCCTATTGATATTTGGCAATGGCAGTGTAATTATTGTGAAATTGTTTTAGTTGCTGCAAAACCATTAGTTAATATCAGTATGCTTTAGGGTGTTATATTAACTAAGGGCAGTTTGTTGGGGGAGCCTATTGTTTTTATTTTTTATGTATTAAAAAGAGCTTTAGAATGTTAAAAATTGATCTGAACAAAAAATGAAATAAAACCATTTATTGAGCTGATTTACAATTTTCAACAATCAGCAACATATCTTTAGTGCACATTTTTGCATATCTAAAATAGATGCCTCTTCAGTTTGGTAAATGCATGTAGTCTTAGTTTACTGATGGATTGTTTTCTAAGAATTAATTTTTAAGTTGATTGCTGGCACTGGGAATAAATTTTGAGTTGACTGCTAGTACTGGGAAGTACTTATTCTTTAAAAACAATATTATGTATTTTGGTTAGTTTAATCTTCAAAAGCCTTTTAATTCAGAATGGATCACTAAATAATACAATATTAAATTCAGTTATACTACTGGTAATTAAACAAATCAAAAAATAAATGAAGAATTCTTATTTACAACCCCCATACTTGGAGCAAAGTATGGAAATGATCAGTATAATAGAGAAGTTAAGAACATGTTCTCTAGGGGCAACTGGGTGGCTCTGTTGGTTAAGTGTCTGACTCTTGACTTTGGCTCAGGTCATGATCTCTGGGTCGTGAGATCAAGGCCTGCAAAAGGCTCTGTACTCAGCAGGGGAATTTTCTTGAGATTCTCTCTCTTCCTCTGTCCCTCACCCCCGTGTGTGTGTGTGTGTGTGTGTGTGTGCACACCTTCCCTTTCTCTCTCTAAAATAAATAAATAAATCTTAAAAAAAAAAAAAAAAAGAAACACATTCTCTAGAATCAGATTTGCAGGGTTCAAATCTTGACTTTATTATTCAGTAGACCAGGCAATTCTATACCCCATCTATTGACTGCTTCTTTATTTGTAAAATGAAATAATGATAGTATCTTCCTCATGTGGTTGTCAGAATTCAATTGGCTCATCTACTTAAAGCACCTAAATCGAGTGTCTGACATATAACAAGAACAATAAATGCTGTTGCTTTTATGAAGCTATCATAAACATTATTTTTATTAGAGATCATAATTAGGTTTATTTTTGTCTCACGAATCGATGAAAGTAAATGTAGACTGGAATTGCATATTTATGAGCATTAGGAACCAGACACTTTAATACATACATTATCTTGATTAGCCCTTATCAAAAAGTTTCAAGAAAAGAAGTAGTATTTTGGTATTTTATAAATGAGATATGGAGGATGAGAGATTAAGGGTGAGAGAACCAGTAGCCAATAATCCAGGAATCAATCCAGACTACCTGACTCCACAGTTCATGTTTTTTTTTTTTTCCCCATTAATGCTGTACAAATATGTTACATATGTTTGTGTTAGGCATGATGTCAGAAATTTAAGGAAGTCATAATGAGCCTTTTCTTACAAAGAAATCTTTACTTATGGCTCAAGAAACTTAGTAGCCAAAATAAGTATATATGTGACACAATATAGTTAAAATACACACAACACAAAATAAGAATCAAGAATAGAGAAAAAATACTTCAAATACCAGAATTCTAAGAACAAAATGTTAAAGTAAAGGAATCTTTGTTTTTTAAGAACTTAGTGGTAGAATTACTAATTTTCTTCAATTCTTACTACAATTTCACAGTAAATGAGAGTAAACACTGGTTGCAAAATAACTAGTTGGCTTATTATGCCTTTTTAGAGTAGCACTGATAAAAATATGGTAGTCATTATCCAGATGTGACATTTAAGTTTCAATCTACATTAATAAAATAATTTTCATTTCTTGGTATCGTGGCTGTAGTTGGTGTTCATTTGTCAGTTACATGTGGCTAATAACTATCACATTGGGCGGTTGAGATACAGACATTTCCATCGTTGCAGAAACTTCTGTTGGACAGCACTAGACTAGAGTAAATCGGGATGTGTAATGGAATGACCAGGCAAAATTTTTAATGCACAAAAGATTGGCTAAGGGTAGCTGCCAATTCTTTGCAGTTGAATATGACAGAAGGAATGGTCATCTTGCATTCCATAGTACTGAATGGGCTCATGTACACAATTCTCAGCTGTTTGGGCCACTTTCACCCTCCTGGAACATCAGGTTCCTGATTTGTTAAGTTAAAGAAAACACCTTCCACCAGGCCTACTACCTCAGGGAAATTATGAAGCTCAGTACAGACAGTATGTAAGAATGTACCTTGTATAATACAGATAGTACTCAGACAAAGTATCATTCTGAAACCTGGTTCTTTGAACTAAGTAGTTCTCTAAAAGAACACAGTCCTAAAAACTTCTGTTGATGATTCAGGTCCAAGTTCTGCCACTTATTAGTTTTATAAGTTTGAGACTCAGTTTCATTTTTCTATAAAGCAAGAAAAAGTAACATAAACATTGTGAGAATTAAGTAATATATATGTGGAAGGAAGTCAATGAAGGTGGGTAGGGGGATGGATGAAATAAGTGAAGGGGATAGAATTACAATATTATACAATAGAAGAGAATCTAGAAAATAAAACAGTTATCCTATTTCACAACTTGTATAAACTTCAGATAAGTCTAAGTTTTAAATAATAAACACACATAAAACCAGTAGAAGAGTTTCATTCAATCTCATCTATTTAGATGGTGATTTTGTAAAACCTATAATAATTGATACCATTCCCGTGTGTGCATTTGTGTGTGTGTCCTGAAGTATTCAGAATTTTAAGACAGTGGTCCAGTTTCATTCTTTCCTATATAGCTGTCTAGTTTTCTCAACATCGTTTATTGAACACGCTATCATTCCTTCTCTCGTTTTATATTCTTGGCTCCTTTGTTGTAAAATAATTGATCATATTTATGTGAGTTTATTTCTAGGCTGTCATTTCTATTCCACTGATTGATGTGTCTGTTTTTATGCTAATACCATACTGTTTTAATTAATATAGGTTTGTAATATAGTTTGAAATCAGAAGTATGATACCTTCAGGTATGTTTTTCTTTCTCAAGATTCCTTTGGCTATTTGGGGTTTTTTTCGTGTGTGTGTGTGTGTGTGTGTGTGTGTGTATGTGGTTCCATACACATTTTAGGATTATTTGTTCTATTCTGTAAAAGATGCTATTGAAATTTTGATAGGAATTGGATCGAATCTGTAGATTGCTTTGGGTAGTATGGGCATTTTAACATATTAATTCTTCTAATACATGAGAATGGAGTATTTTTCCATTTATTTGTGTTGTCTTCAATTTCTTTCTTCAGTGTCTTATAGTTTCAGTGTACAGGTCTTTCACTTCCTTGGTTAAATTTATTCCTAGGTATTTTCTTCTTTTTGATGCGGTTGTAAATGGGATTCTTTGGTTTATTTCTCTTTCTGATAGTTTGTTATCAGTGTATAGAAATGCAACCGATTCCTGCATATTCATTTTGTAGCACTTGTTACAGATTTCGTATGCTAAGCTTGATTTTCCTGTGAGAATTCCATGATTTCTGAACCTAATCCCAATTTTCTCTGCAGCTGTGATTGCAGAATGAGCACTATTAATGGATAATCCACGGAGAAATCTTCTCAAGTGATTGCCAAGCACTGAAGGGCTGCAGACATTTCTCCTGAAAGTGCTATCTTTTCAAAAAAGAGTAAACACTTCCTCTTCTCAAGTACCTTTGGCAAAGCAGAAAGAAATACACAGAAACTTTTCTAGGCTTTTCAAAATGATTGCTATCCACTGCCACCCATAGAGAGCAGGGAGAAGATTTAATCAAAAGATTGCATCCAAGTGGCATCTGCATTCAGTGCAAAGGTCGGGTGTAGGAGGAGCTCCCGATTGTTAGTTGTAGCCCCAAGGAGGTAGAAGTTAATGAGCTGGAGCAGCTATTAGTTTCTTTAAGATTCACTGTTTCCATTAGAAGTATTTCTAGGTGATATCGTTCCTATCTATCATAAATTTCAGGTATTTTTTGACTTTGTTTTGGTCTTAGTTCTTTTTCTTAAAGACATCACGGTTTTCAAAGGCCCAATTCATATAAATTTTCATCATATCCTGAGGGAATATTTATATATTTCCCAAAATAAAAAAAAGGAGATATGTTCCAATGATGCTCATTGATTCATCAGCCAGAGAACAAACTGTTCTCAAAATATATGAATAAAATACAGTTGATAAATTATCATGAACATCTATATAAAAGTGCTTATAATATTTATTTTTCTTTATGGGG